>NC_086452.1:90191614-90491614 GCF_028390025.1 Pseudophryne corroboree
CATTATGAAAATTTTCTTTGTTCTTGTAAAAAGAAGAGGACAGTCAAATGCCCTTTAAAAGTTATGGCACATACAATAAGTATGGCAGTAGGCATGGCAGTAGGATGCAGTAGATCTATAAGATAATATATAGAATAAAATATGAGCTAGGAAAAGAGTTACCCCATGGAAGACTTTGGCAAACAGCAATAGTAAATAGCCCCACCTACAGGTTAGACCTGAAATGTTATAAATTAGTGGAATCATAACTATACTTAAAATGCATTTGAATAATGTTTCTGAGCAACAGAACATAAAAAAAGGCTATTCATTTGGTTTCTACTGAGTCTAAATTAATATTTCGTAATAACAAAATAATCATTACACAACTCTCAAAGCTAAAACTAACCGCTAAAACAAAAGAATTAATACATAATTCAGCATACAAATGAAATTTTCATTACATCCTGTGCTGTTTTTAATTATTAAAACTCTAACTGTAATAAGGAATATTATGAAATTAATTATGTCGTCTTTGCTACTTGATCAGTAGGGATTGGTGCCACACAGTGAGTGATATCCCAGTATCAGGTAGAGTTTGTGTTACTACATCCAGCTGTGTTCATAGTCGCTTAAAAATTGGACAAACAAGTGAATACTCTCAAAGTATTACAAATGTGCATATTAATATTTTACATAAAATATTGCAAAGCTTTTAATTATACAAATTATGTGTAATTCTCCCTGAATGTTTAATATAATATACATGATTTTGGCTTTTCACTATTAGAATATTTGATCAAATGTGTATCTGTATTCACAGTAGAGCACAATGTTTATAAAGTTTGAGGCCCCTGTATCAGGCAAGCCCTTGTAAGGGCATTTGATTGACAGCAGGCTTATTATCTGTGTGTGCCAGATTGGTAAAAGCCAAGTTCTTCTCACGACAATAGAATACAGTCGAAACTCAGATCTACAAAGCACGTTTTTAGTCAGCTACCAGAATGTCCAGATACTATATTAAGCATATTGTGTTAGTAAACATGTGTGAATGGAGTAACAATGAATAACCCTGTGTATGACAATCCCTTTTAGTAAATATGCAACCAGCGCTCAGTATTAATTACTCATTAATATCAATGATTTACTTGTTATTTAGATATTTGTATATGAAAGTTGGTACTCTGCACAATGCCATAGTGAACTGCATCTGGCCTGTTTGCTGTGCTAATCCTGAGCTACTGTACCATGCTTCTCCCATTTAGTTTTCTATGCTACTTGTTACATTAAATTGTGAGAATTATATTTTAAAACAAGCCTTCCAAAGAGGTCTCGAAAATTGCCCATAGCAACCAAGTCAGATTTGAGCTAACATTAATCAAGTGCATTCTATAAAATGATAGGTAGAATTTGATTGGTTGCTAATGCGGCAACTTCTCCACTTGTCCACTTTTTTAGACGGCTCAATACACCCCCCCCCCCCCTCCTATATTTTCTTTCTGTCCATCGAAATAAGGGAATCTCAGTGGTTATGGCATATATTGTTTCAAAAGTCCCCTGCACTTGCACAAAGGGATCTCAGCTAATTTGCAGGATCAAGCAAAATGTATGAGAATGCTGCCCTATCAATTCACTAGGGAACAGTGACATCACTGAGGCTGGCCCAATGTTCAGCCAAGGACATCCCTGAGGCTGAAAACATGATGTATGGGATGACAGCTCATTCAAATCCATCATTATCATTGAGGCACCTTGTGTTGACCAGTGCCTGCAAAAAACAGTATGTAGGCAATAGGAACACTATAGTAATGTAGGTAATAAAAGGACTGTAATAATTAGTTGTGAAAAAGTCTAAAGTGAGAGTACCATGTTCTTGCAGTATGTGGCATTGGTGCTGTCGTTAACTACAATTTCAAAGCAAAAACATTTGTATTGGTTGAAACTGCAACAATGACATCTACAGACAATAATAATAGTACTCACAGAAAAAGAAAATTCCTCTCTATTAGGTCGTTTACCGTCTATAAGAGATTGTGTTTAGTCAACAGCATACCTCCTTTCAACGCCTATAACCTGTTCAATGACTGTTAATCCATGTTTTTGTTTCAATACATAAAGGAAGAAAAGGGATAAACACAAAGCGAATGGGAAATGCAGTTTTTGAGGCTGTTTAAAGATAAAGGTACTTTTTATTCAACTTTATTATTGTGTTGTTGAATAATAGAAACCTTTGCCTGGATAAGAGGACACAGGTTATTGTACTGTTTTTATTACTCTCCATCTGGTGACATTTTCATGCAGGAGGGAGGAAGAACACAATGAGGACAATGAAAGATAAATGTTCATTTTTTTGTCAAAAACAATTTTATTAAAGAACAAACATTTTGCAACCAGCTGACAGAATACAGCATCAGTTTGTTTCAAATCATAGTTTTAAAGTACAATAGAAATTCACATCAAATAGCAGTGAATTCTCAAACTGTGTGTCGCGGGACACTTGCAGCGGAGCCCTGGGTTGGTGGTCCAGGACCAATTCAAATTACTTTATGGTCAATGTAATAGGCAAAATCAGTTCTTGTGGCTGCAATCATAAAATATATGGACAAGCAGAAGCTATATCTTGTCCCTCACCACACTATAGAACCTAAGGATGAACATATAAACACAATTTAACGCTAATTTAATATTTATTTCTATATTTCTCAATAAGAAACGTTTGGCCTAGGGGTGCTGTGAAAAAAAATTCTGACTACTCTAGGGCGCTCTGTGATGTCAAAAAAGTTTGGGAACCACTCTCATATAGTATACAAGATACAATAGAAATGTTCATCACGTAAAGTATACATATATTAGTATATCACACATATACACATACATACAATACATAACATTCATTTTCAGTTATATATGTATACACACACACGACACACACACACACACACACACACACACACACACACACACACAGCTGCTTCAAGTCTCAGCCTGCTCCTGAAATAAAGGGGGTCATCACGTTTCTAATCACCTTCAACGTGTTTTGACAAGAGGCTATCTGCATAGGTAATTGTGTGTCTGTCTCACTAATAAGAAGCAGAGGAGGTTTCCGTTAACGTTACTTCAGATGTTGAGGTGATTGCAGCCGCGCATTGTTTGTAACGGCTCCACTGGATGTTCACGGCACTGACGCTGTTAGTTTAGAGGGCATAGAAGGAGAAAAACACCTCTCCGTTTAGCTCTAGAGTGTGCTATAAATGTTATGTTTTATCAATTTATCCAGCTATTTGACTGCTCAGCAGTCTTTGGCACAGAGCCTATAATGTAGGTATTTGTAAATGCCGTTAATATTTAGAGATGTAAAAGTCATTTACTCTGGGAGAGTCTGGCTACATCTAGGAGGGTCTGGCTACATGTGGGAGAGTCTGTATACATCTGGGAGGGGCTGGCTACATCTGGGAGGGGCATATTTAGTAATTAAAAAGAAAAAAGGAGCCCAAACTGAAGGCTCTATTAAAAGGACACAAATGTGTAAGAGGGTGGCGGTGCGTGTAGTGCCTGCTGCCGTGCAGGTGTAGTTTCGCTACTCACCAGGCGCCGCACTCTCTCACCTTCAGGTACCAGAACCTTCAACAGACCTGGAAATCTTCAGAATGGACCCGGAACACGATGACCTAGGAGGAAGGAGATTGCTGAGTACCGTCCTCCTGACTGTGGACCGAAACGCCCTCCGGAACCGAGGAAATTAGCGCTTTCAGGCTAGGTGAGGGTCATCCTGGGCGCACGGCCTCAGAGCCCGAATTTCACCTATTGGCACTCTCGCACCAGGTGGAAATTCAGCCTTGCACCGGCGTGCAAGGCTCACCGTTCGCCGTGAAGGAAGGGAGACAGATAGGGACAAACACAGAAGGAACACACGGACAGATGAGACTCACCGTCCTAAGTCCTGTACTCCGGTCTTCTCCACTTACAGGTCCCTGTAAGGAGGCAAAGAGAGAAACAGCCGTGCACGGCCTAACTCTAACCTAGTGTAACACCCCTATATTAACAACAACGGCAGAGCCCTCAAACTAGCTCTGTGGGTGTGGTGCAACAAAACTAATCACAAACTTAACAAACTTACACTTTGCCCTGCACGGTAAACAACACACATAACATCATCAGAGTACAAAATCAAACGGTGCTGTTCCTTTAAATCCCTACCTGCACTCTGGGGGGTGGACGCCGTACAGCCTACCCACCTCCTATACCCTCTCTTATGTGGGGCTCAGGCCAAGCGAGCCTGCCTACCTATACACCTTGGGGTGGCCTAGGCCTAGTGCCCAGTGCCACCTTTTTCACCTTGGGGGAATCACTTATTTACTGGGCCTAGAGCCCCCTATTTGCGCACGGGCCCGAGGCCCGACGTTACCCACGGGCCTAGCGCCCGCCTAACTTGCCACTCGTTGGGTGACCTGGGCCTAATACCCAGGGTCACCTTATATTCACCTAATGTGCCAAAATGAACTAGGGCCTAATGCCCTCTAATGCCCCCCAGGCCTATTGCCTGATATGCCCCTCAGGCCTAATGCCCGCCTACTGCGCTGTTAAGGTGGCTTGGGCCTAACGCCCAAACCAAATCATATGGTGACCCAAACTCCTATCTGCGCCACAGGCCTAGTGCCTGAATTGTGCCTCGGGCCTAATGCCCGCCTATTTGCCCACGGGCCGGGAGGGCCCGACTGTGCCCCCGGGCCTAGTGCCCGATCACCCGGTGGTCTAGGGAGGAGCGGGTACAGGGGCACTTGAGAAGGGTCTACCTGACCCGCTGGGAGAGGCACCAGGGGGAAGCTTCGTCAGCTCTCTTCCTTTCCACCCCTGGTGACCTCTCCGGCGCTCCTTCTCAATCTTCGGCCGCTGGACATCTTCTTTCCGGAGCCTGGAGTCTTCTGGCCTCTTCCGCGGCCACCGGAGCTCTTCACCGCTCTTCGTTGCGGCCTCGCGGCGTCCTCTTCAGCACCCTTCCGCGCGCTTCTCTGCTTCGGCTCCCGCCCGGCGTCTGACGTCAGACGCCGGGGCCGGGGCCTAGGACGCGGCGAGCGCCGATTGGCTCGCCGCGCCCTCCTCTGATTGGCCGGCACCCCGCGAGCCGCGATTGGCTCGCAGGCGGCGCCGGGTTTGAAAGGCCGCAGGCGACGCTTTTCATTGGCGGCCAGATTGGCGCCAAGTTCAAAGCGCCACTGCCGTGCCGCTACCAGCCTCTGTATCTTGACCGGCGCTGGGGACAGACACACCGCCCCAGCGCCTGCCAGCGCCGCACCTTGCAGGGGACGCAGATCCCCTGCACTCTGCCGCTGCAACAATGTGCCCTGTGATACAGGGCACATCTCCACAAATCCACATCGGACAAACTGGGACCTATAGCCCTATTTGAAATGGTCTCACAACTCCTAGTAAGAGCTGAAGAGAGACAAAGCAACAAAGGGCAACAAGTTGCATTAAAGGACACGTTCAGTTTTGTTTGTTTCATTTTCATACTGAAATGTTCTTGTTCCTTATCCATATAGAACCTAAATCAAGGTTGATTGCAAAACAACATTTCCTCTAATGGGCAAACCATGTGCACTGCAGGTGGGGCAGACGTAACATGTTCAGAGAGAGAGTTAGATTTGGGTGGGTTATATTGTTTCTGTGCATGGGCCCTCATTCCGAGTTGTTCGCTCGGTATTTTTCATCGCATCGCAGTGAAAATCCGCTTAGTACGCATGCGCAATGTTCGCACTGCGACTGCGCCAAGTAACTTTACTATGAAGAAAGTATTTTTACTCACGGCTTTTTCTTCGCTCCGGCGATCGTAATGTGATTGACAGGAAATGGGTGTTACTGGGCGGATACACGGCGTTTCAGGGGCGTGTGGCTGAAAACGCTACCGTTTCCGGAAAAAACGCAGGAGTGGCCGGGGAAACGGTGGGAGTGCCTGGGCGAACGCTGGGTGTGTTTGTGACGTCAACCAGGAACGACAAGCACTGAAATGATCGCACAGGCAGAGTAAGTCTGGAGCTACTCTGAAACTGCTAACTCGTTTGTAATCGCAATATTGCGCGTACGTCGGTCGCAATTTTAAGAAGCTAAGATTCACTCCCAGTAGGCGGCGGCTTAGCGTGTGTAACTCTGCTACATTCGCCTTGCGAGCGAACAACTCGGAATGAGGGCCATGGTGAATACTGGCTGCTTTATTTTTACACTGCAATTTAGATTTCAGTTTGAAGTTTGAACAACCCCCCCCCCCCCAAAAAAAAAAAAAAATCTATATCTCTATATCTCTCTGCACATGTTATATCTGCCCCCCTGCAGTGCACATGTTTTGCCCATTAGAGGAAAATGTTGATTTGCAATCAACCTTGATTTAGGTTCTATATGGATAAAGAACAAGAACATTTCAGTATGAAAATGAAACAAACAAAACTGAATGTGTCCTTTAATGCAACTTGTTGCCCTTTGTTGCGATCAACCTTAAGTTAGGCCCATAGTCCCTAACAGTTTTTTTAAAAGGGGGTTTCCATATGGTTGATATCGTGAAGAAAAAAAGAAATCACAAACATAGGGCCTTATTCAGAAATGGACGCATTCGCATGCAACAGCCACATTCATAGGGTCTGCACACGCGCACCGGCCATAGCGCATTACCCTTCACCATGTGATTGCATCCCAGAAGGATGAAATTGCATGGTGCTAGACAGGCGACGGGCGTCCAGTGGCGGTGACACAGTGTTGGGGGAGGATCACCGGGAACGCAGGCGTGTCATGGCCATTTTTTAAGAGCTGGGCAATGATGTCACCTGTGTTTTCTGCAATAAGAAACATGGCAGCGGTGCCCATGCCTACGCAGCCAATCGCATTGCGGGGCGGTGCCACACATGCTGGGCGGCCTTGCCCTGTCTTGGGAAGCCCCCAGCATGTGAGTACAGGTTGAGGATCCCTTATCCAAAATGCTTGGGACCAGAGGTATTTTGGATATCGGATTTTTCCGTATTTTGGAATAATTACATACCATAATGAGATATCATGGCGATGGGACCTAAGTCTAAGCACAGAATGCATTTATGTTACATATACACCTTATACACACAGCCTGAAGGTAATTTTAGCCAATATTTTTTAGAACTTTGTGCATGAAACAAAGTGTGTGTACATTCACACAATTCATTTATGTTTCATATACACCTTATATACACAGAATGAAGGTCATTTAATACAATATTATTAATAACTTTGTATATTAAACAAAGTTTGTGTACATTGAGCCATCAAAAAACAAAGGTTTCACTATCTCACTCTCACTCAAAAAAGTCCGTATTTCGGAATATTCCGTTTTTCGGAATATTTGGATATGGGATACTCAACCTGTATATGGAAGCAGATTTTGCTCTCGCAGCAAACTCTGAATAGCCCCCTTAGCCGGCAGAGGGTTCATCTGAAATCCTCCCCAGCAATGGCAGCTGCACATGTGTGGTCAGCAGGAGTCCTGGCACTGAAGTGAGCATATCACAGGGACGACCCTACAAAGCCCCTGTCCTTGCGTGTGCTGCTTCATACACACCGGAGGTGTAATCCCATCCTGCAATGCAATTTTGAGACCATGGGGGTCATTCCGAGTTGATCGTAGCCCTGCAAAATTTTGCAGGGCTATGATCATGTCCATAGACATGCGGGGGGACGTCCAGCACAGGGCTATCCTGCCCCGCATGCCAGTGCCGGCTCCGCCCGCAGAAGTGCAAAAGCATCGCACAGCGGCGATGCTTTTGCACTTTAAGAGTAGCTCCCGGCCAGCGCAGCTTTAGCGTGCTGGCCAGGAGCTACTCGTCGCTCCCTGGCCCGCAGCGGCCCGCCCCCCCGCACGGTCCGGCCACACCTGCGTTGGCCAGACCGCACCCACGAAATGGCGACCAAACGCCGCCGTTCCGCTCCCCCCCCCCCCCCGCGCCCAGCGACCGCCTCTGCCTGTCAATCAGGCTGAGGCGATCATAGCGCAGCGACGGCCTATGGCCGTCAGGCATGCGCCGGCGCATGCGCAGTTCTGACCCGATCGCGCCACTGCGATAAACTGCAGCGTGCGATTGAGTCAGAATGACCCCCCATGTGTCTCTCAGATCGATTATTGGTAAATGGGCCCCTTTGTCTCCACTTAAATGTTCTTCAAACATCTCCGCTCCCCTTTAGACTTATTTTGGATAAAATACAGCGTACATTAATCAGCAGCCCATACAAATAGGCACATTTACTATGTGCACACATCTAGCTCAAAGAACTTGATATCAATATACTATATAAGCACAGGATGCTGCCTTCATTTATTATAAGACCCCATCCCCCACATGCTCCACAGCAACCAAATACAGCTTATCATTTATTAAAAACCACCCCCTCCCCCACATACTGTACAGCACAGCAAGTAAACAGACTGTTACAATCATTTATTAAAGACCCCCCTCTCGCTCGGCACCCGCCACACTCAGTCTGAGTGCTGGATGCGGTCTCCGCTTACCTGTGGCAGTCAGGACGGAGGAAGAGAATGTGTCAACCGGCCAGTTAGAAACCCGGCCAATCCCAAAGCTCATGAGAACTGCCAGGGAGGAGCTGCAGCTCCCCCTAGCCTCAGCTAGACATCTCCGTGAGCATAATTATGAAGTGCGCGGCAGGTCATTAATACCACTTGCAGACATATGACCCAAGAACTTACCTGCTCAGACCGGGGTTTTTCACCTCGGTTTTGCTGGCAGTCCTCCTTTCACACTAGGACCTGAGAGCAGGGAAATTCCCGGGATGACCCCTTTCAGACATAAGCCAGGTCTGCCCTACAAGCAAGGGCTGCCAGGCTGTTCATATGTCACACTTACATGTCATACACAGGTACGTACAGTCGGGGTAGTCAAAGAGCCTCCCCTATCATACTCCCTGTCAAACTCCTGAGATTTGATATAAAAACGATTAGAATAATACAAAGATATTTATAACATAAACATCTTCTTTATTTATGGTAATCCTTTTTATAGTTATCACTCAGCAGCTTTGTGCAGATCCCTGGTGCTGCAGGAAGAGGACAGATGAGGCAGCAACAGCTCTGCCTCCGTTCTACAGTCAGACACTGCTTTGCAGAGCTGGGGGCCGGGCCACACCATGGGCAGTAAAGCTACACAGAATGAGAGCGAATAGAGGCATGCTTCTGAGTGTGGGGGCAGGCCTTGTGCACTGATTGACCCTTGGATGTGTCATGTGAGCAGGAAATGCACTGTAGTCTGAGCTCAGTCAGCAGCAGCAAGAAAGGACACAGAGATGCAGGTAGGAGACTCAATGGACACTGTAGCTTAGTTTAGTGAGGTGAGAGTTACAGTGAGTAGGGGGTGAGACAGACCCATCCCCATGTGTGCCTCCCCAGCCATTCACCTCACCGCACATCACTGGTCATACACACGCGTACATATCACACACACACGCACACACACACACACACACACACACACACACACACACATCACACTAATACACACTCCTCCAGCCCTCACCACAATGGGCAGCGTCCCTTTAGCTAGGGTGCACCGGCTGATTTCACACACTGCAGAACGGACTGCAGCAGGACACCTGACTCCCTCCAGGCAGCCCCATCCGGCCAATCAGAAGCTCCTAGGTGCGACCTGGGAGCAAAATCCTGAGGCATATCATTCAGACTTAACCTGGGTTGTTTATGATGATCTAGGTTAAGTCTTAGGGACAAGTTATGGATGAAAGTCCTGGGAAAAAATCCTGGTCAATGTCAAGGGCGCCTACTCAGAACTGTGTCCCCAGGTTGGTGCTTTTCAGACATACGCAAGGCACAGTAGTTTGGCCGAGTCCTTGCAGAAAACCATGATTCTTGCTATGTCTGAAGGGGGTATAAGAGATCACAGACACAGCTGCCCATTCTCCCAACACCCACCACCCAAAGAAATCAGTTAGCTGCAGCGATGGGTGGGTGTGCAGAGGGGAGTTTCCAGGTACTCAGGGCAAACATATTATGTGTCATCCAGCTATGAACTCTTATTGAAATAATTACTTTGAAAGAACAAGCTTGGTGACTATGCGTCCTATTCATCAGGGTATATAGTACCGTTAAACATGCGGCAACGTCAGTTCCCCATTGCAGTCCTGGTGTGACAGTCTTCCATTCATTAAGCTCTGGAAACTATGGTGTTATTAATTATTTATTACCAGTTATTTATAGAGCGCACACATATTACGCAGCGATTTACATAGAATATCTGGCCATTTACATCAGCCCCTGCCCCAGTGGAGCTTACAATCTACAGTATATTCCCTACCACATGTACACGCACACACATTCACATGAGGGTTAATTTTTATTGGGAGCCAATTAACCTACCAGTATATTTTTGGATTGTGGGAAGAAACCGGAGTACCCGGAGGAAACCCACGCAAGTACGGGGAGAATATACAAACTCCACACAGTTAGGACCATGATGGAAATGAAACCCATGACCTCAGTGCTGTGAGGCAGTAATGCTACCCATTACACCATCCGTACTGCCCTCGTGTTAGCCCTCTAAGCTCTGCTCCTGTTGCAAGGAGATCTTAAGCATGAACAGGGACACTTTTGGATCCATCCATCTCTGTTTGTCGCCATGTGCATCCATGAAATAAGTTTACACCAGTGGCAGATCCAGGCGTGGAGAGGTGATCAGAGCGATTGTTTATCGTAACACACACGCATTCTCCATATTAGTACTTAGGGGGACCTCCCTCTCCTCCCTAGGGCCTCATATACTCCCTGTGGCCGAGCTCTCAGCTGGTGCCTCATATCACCCTTACTCACTGGGCATCACTGAGAGATCAGCCCTGTGGAGGAGATATAGCAATATTGTGACTGAGAGCCAGTTCCCTCTTAAGCCCCATACACACTAGACGAGAAAGTAAAAGATCTCACTCAGAAGGACCAATCTGTGCGAGATCTTTTACAATCTCGTCTAGTGTGTACACTTAATGTCATTAGCGTTGCGCGCTCCCGCACATCATTAATGACCCCACCCCACCTCGTCTAAACATGAACAAACGAGGGAGGTCCTCGTTAACGACAGCCATGCTGCAGAAGCAGCATGGGTGTCATTGTCGTCGCCCCCCCCTTCCCCCCGCCCCTCCGCCATTGCTCCGTTTCCCGCAGGCATCGGCAAGTGTGTATGCACTTGCCGATGCCGGCACCCCGCCGGGTCCCTGCCACCACCAATATCGGCGTCGGCGGGGACTCGTTTCGTGTGCAGTGGGCTTTACCCTGCAATTATTCTTTCTTTTTTTTGTCCTAAAATAATAAAGGATTTGCAGGCTGTTTACCAGATCATTTCTATGCCAAATAAAAGACAAGAGGCATTTATCGGTCAATTATTAATTTCGGTGGGAGTACTGATAGGAAATGTGAATTCCAAGTATGTACATGGATGTAATAATAATTAAATATTTTCCTCTTCAGGAATCCTTCTTTTCCAGCGCAGTTATTCCTGTGATGACCAGTGAGACGCTAGTTACAATATATGGAAGGTGAACTCTTGATCAGCTCCCATATCCCTTACAGCTCTCAATGGACACATGGAGTAGGCAATAAGATTTTCTAGCTATGACTGCACCCTGGGCATTGGCGGATCTATAATGGGTGCAGTGTGTGTGAGGCACACGGGCCCCCAGGGTCCAGGGGGGCCCACCCCACACACACTGCACCCATTTGTTAAATACTTACCTCTCTGGAGTACCCCGTCGGAGCCATCCCTTCTCAGCAGCGTAATAGAGTTTGAACACTAGGGGGAACAAACTCTATTGCGCCTGCTGAAAACTCTGAAAAGATGGCACGGCGGCCATTTTTCCAGAGTTTCATGCATGCGCATTTGCAAAATCTTTGGGAAAATGGCCACCGCGCCGTGTACCCGGAGGTTTGCATATGCGCAATAGAGTCTGTTCTCAGACTCTATTGCCGCTGCGGAGAAGGATGGCACTGCCGGGGGATCCAGGAGAGGTAAGTATTAAAAAACACCTGTGCATCAGTCAGAGAGGAGGGGGCCCTGAAGCAGAAGGCTACACACGGGCCTCCTCCTCTCTTAAAACGCAGCTGACCCTGGGTCATTATATTCTGGTGCAGTATCCATGACACCCACGGTATGGACAGCCATGCTGATTCAGACTCTAGGCCACAATATTAAAAACCAATAGTTTGCATTTATATACTTCCGATCTTCTTCCAATTCTTACTCCTCATTGTCTTTGCACTATGACCGTATCTCATCAAAAAGAGTACCATGTGCCAGCTGGGTTCCAGATTCTGGGGTCTATTTACTAAGCTTTGGATGGAGATAGAGTGGATGGAGATAAAGTTTCCAAATCCAGCCTGTGACATGGCTGTTAGGAACTGATGGTTTATTTCCATAAAGTTGACAGCAAATGGGTTAAATGAGAATTTCTATAGATAAGTAGCAATAATAATCATGGCTGTACAACTCTTTTGTACGTTCTCTTCCATCATGTGTCTACTTTTGCACTTGAAAAGCCTAAAACAGCCATAAGAGACTGTGGGGACTACTGTATGTACTTAGCCTTGGATAGAGACAAAATCTGTTTGGTTGCTATGGGCAACATCACCACTTTTCATTTTTAGAAGCTTTAGTAAATATACCTCCAAGGCTTAGTACATAGACCCATACCTTCCAACTTTTTATAGAGGAAAAGAGGGACCCTCGCGTTGTGTAGCCATGCAAAACCAGGAAGGAGGCATGGCCTATTATGGGTTGAGCATGGCAATTGTCAAGTGGGCATGGTCTCGCGGCACGGACCCATTTTCTGCATTTTGGGGGCGTGCCCAGCACTCCCTGAGCAGCTGGGTAGCCACCTGCTCGCCTCCCAGCACTGAATACATGTCTTGTGCGTGCACACAGCATGTATTCAGAGATCACTCGCTGCTTTGGAGAGCAGCTGGTGATGAAAGCCTCCCCCAACTGCCCCCCCTCCGCCTGCGGTACACTGCTGCCTGAGGGTGGGACAGCAGAACAGTGTCCAAATAGCAGGACTGCCCTGTTGGAATAGTTGGGAGGTATGTAGACCCCTGAATCCATAACCTATTGCAGCAAACAAAGGAGAAGATGTACTAAGTAGTGATAAACGTGAAGAAGTAAGCCAGTGGAGAAGTTGCACATAGCAACCAATCAGCTGCTCTGCATACTTTTATAGCCTGCAAATTATAAATGTTACATTAATGCTGATTGGTTGCCATGGGCAACTTCTCCACTGGCTCACTTCTCCACTTTTATCACTGCTTAGTACATCACCCCCAGAGTAACATAGTAAGATAGTTGGTGAGGTTGAAAAAAAACTAGTAGTCCATCGAGTTCTGAGTTATATTGCATTCCCTATTCTATTTAGGTTAAAAGGCTATATCCTTGTATATCTTTTTTCATTAGGAATTTGTCTAACCCATTTTTAAACGCATTGACTGAGTCCGCCATTACAACCTTCTCTGGCAGTGTATTCCATATTCGAATTGCCCTTACAGTGAAGAATCCCTTCCTGCGCTGAGTACGAAATTTCCTCTCCTCAAGCCTTAGCGGGTGTCTGCGCGTTTTGTGTGGAGGTCTCTTAGTAAACAACTCACATGATAGTTCCGCATATTGGCCCTCATTCCGAGTTGTTCGCTCACTAGCTGCTTTTAGCAGCAGTGCAAACGCTAGGCCGCCGCCCTCTGGGAGTGTATCTTAGCTTAGCAGAAGTGCGACCGAAAGGTTTGCAGCATTGCTACAAAAAAATATTGTGCAGTTTCTGAATAGCTCGAGACTTACTCCTAGCCTGCGATCACTTCAGACTGTTTAGTTCCTGTTTTGACGTCACAAACACGCCCTGCGTTCGGCCAGCCATGCCTACGTTTCCCCAGCCACTCCTGTGTTTTTATCCGACACGCCTGCGTTTTTACACACACTCCCCGAAAATGGTCAGTTACCACCCAGAAACACCCACTTCCTGTCAATCACTCTGCGGCCAGCAGTGCAACTGAAAAGCGTCGCTAGACCTTGTGTGAAACTACATCGGCTTTTGTGAAAGTACGACGCGCGTGCGCACTGCGCACCATACGCATGCGCAGAAGTGATGCTTTTTCACCTAATCGCTGCGCTGCGAACGAAAGCAGCTAGCGATCAACTCGGAATGAGGGCCATTGCCCCTTTATATATTTGTAAATATTAATCAAATCTCCTCTTAGTCGTCTCATTTCTAGTGTAAACATATCTAACCTAGAAAGCCTCTCCTCATAGTCCAGTGTCTCCAACCACCTAATCAATTTGGTAGCTCGCCTCTGAACCGTTTCAAGTTCTAACATGTCTCTTTTGTAGTGTGGTGCCCAGAACTGTACACAATACTCGAGATGCGGCCGTACCAATGATTTGTACAGTGGCAGATTAAGCTCTCATCCTTTGTCTCAATTCCCCTTTTAATGCATGCTAACACCTTATTTGCCTTTGTTGCTGCACTTTTACATTGTGTGTTGCCGCTAAATTTACTATCAATGAACACCCGCAAATCTTTATCTAATACAGTTTCCCCTATTTTTTCCCCATTTAATTTGTAGATTGCATGTTTATTCTTAGTCCCAAAGTGCATAACTTTACATTTTTCCACATTAAACCTCATACACCATTTCATTGCCCAAACTTCCAGTTTAAATAAATCGCTCTGAAGAGACTCCACATCCACATCTGACTTGATTACCCTACATATTTTAGTATAGTCTGCAAAAATTGACACTGTGCTTTCCAGTTCTTCTCCTAAATCATTAATAAATATATTAAATAATAGTGGCCCCAATACAGAACCCTGCAGTATTACACTAATTACTTTAGCCCAGGTAGAAAACATCCCATTAATCACCACTCACTGTTCCTTGCTATCAAGTCAATTACTCACCCATGTACAAATAGTGTCTGCTATACCGAGCTCCTTTAATTTGAAAATAAGCCTCCTGTGAGGTACTGTGTCGAAAACTTTTGCGAAATCTAGATAAACCACATTTATTGCATTACCCTGGTCGAGATTGTCGCTTACTATCTCATAGAAGCTAATCAATTTAGTTTGGCATGACATATTTCTTACAAAACCATGCTTGTTCTTATTAATAGCATGGGAGTTCTCCAAGTAGTCCTGTATGCTGTCCCTTAGTATACTTTCCAATAGTTTTCCCACTATTGATGTCAGACTAACCAGTCTATAGTTACCAGGATGAAGTTTAATACCCTTTTTAAATATTGGGACTACCTCTGCTGTACGCAAGTCCTTTGGTACCATGCCTGATCTAAGTGACTCAGTGAAAATCAGATACAGTAGCCTTGCTATTTCAGCATTTAGCTCCATCAGAACCCTAGGATGTAGTCCATTTAGACCAGGAGATTTATTAGTCTTCATTTTTTTTAATCGTTCACGGACTACTTCCTCAGACAGACAAGTATTTATCAATTGGCCTTTACTAATACTATTGTTATTGTTACTCACTAATCCCACAATCTGGTCCTCTCTAGTAAACACTGATGAGAAAAATTTGTTCAATATTTCAGCTTTTTCATTGTCCTCATTTATCAGGAATTCCAGTTCATTTTTTCAATGGTCCTATACTCTCTTATTTAGCCTCTTACCATTTATGTACTTAGAGATTTTTTAGGGTTAGTTTTAGTCTCCTTAGCAATTTCCTTTTCGTTTTCTACTTTAGCTGCTCTGATTTCCTTTTAGCATTTCTTGTTACATTGCTTGTAGTACTGGAATGACTCTGCCTTCCCGTCTGATTTTAAAGCTTTGAATGTTCACCTCTTTTTATCCATTTCTTCCTTAACTTTTTTGTTTAACCACATTGGTTTGAATTTAATATTCTTATTTTTACTGCCCAAGCGGATGCACTTTTGGGTATATTTGTCAAGCATCATTTTAAAAACTTCCCACATGTCAGCCATGTTATTTCCCTGAAACTAAGTTCCCCAATCTACAGTGCCTTGCTAAAGTATTCACCCCCCTTTGCTTTTTTCATGTTTTGTTGTCTCACAACCTGTAATTAAAATGGATTGTTGGAAGGTTTGCATCATTTCATTCACAGAACATGGCTACAACTTTGAAGATTTTTTTTTTATTGTGAAGCAGACAACAAATAGGACAAAATAACAGAAAACTTCAGCGTGCATACCTATTCACCCCCCTAAAGTCAGTACTTTGTAGAGCCACCTTTTGCAGCAATTACAGCTGCAAGTCGCTTTGGATAAGTCTCTATGAGCTTGACACATCTTACCACTGGGATTTTTGCCCATTCTTCAAGGCAAAACTGCTCTAGCTCCTTCGTGTTGGATGGTTTCTGCTTGTGAACAGCAATATTCAAGTCTGACCACAGATTCTCAATTGGATTGAGATCTGGGCTTTGACTAGGCCATTCCAACACATTTAAATGTTTCCCCTTAAACCACTTGAGTTCTGCTTTAGCAGTATGCTTCGGGTCATTGTTGTGCTGGAAGGTGAACCTCTGTCCCAGTCTCAAATCACAGGCTCAAGAATATCCCTGTATTTAGCACCATCTATCTTTCCCTCGACTCGAAACCGTTTCCCAGTCCCTGCTGCTGAAAAACATCCCCACAGCATGATGCTGCCACCACCATGTTTCACTGTGGGGATGGTGTTCTTGGGGTGATGGGATGTGTTGGGTTTGCGCCAGACATAGCATTTTCATTGGTGGATGAAAAGTTCAATTTTAGTCTCATCTGAACAGAGCACCTTTTGGGGAGTCGTCCACATGCCTTTTGTCAAACTCAAAACGTGCCTTCTTATTTTTAACACTAAGTAATGGCTTTTTTCTGGCCACTCTTCCATAAAGTCCAGCTCTATGGAGTGTACGGCTTATTGTGGTCACATGCGCAGATACACCAGTCTCTGCTGTGGAACTCTGCAGTTTCTTCAGGGTTCCCTTTGGTCTCTGTGCTGCCTCTCTCATTAATGCCGTCCTTGCCCAGTCTGTGAGTTTTGGTGGCCAGCCCCCTCTTGGCAGGTTTGTTGTGGTACCATGTTCTTTCCATTTGAAGATGATGGATTTGATGGTGCTCCGGGGGATCAACAAAGATTTGGATATTTTTTTATAACCCAACCCTGACTTGTACTTCTCAACAACTTTGTCCCTGACTTATTTAGAGAGGTCCTTGGTCTTCATGGTGTGATGCCTCTTGCTTAGTAGTGTTGCAGCCTCTGGGGCCTTTCAGAAAAGGTGTGTTTATACTGACAGATCATGTGACACTTAGACTGCACACAGGTGGACTTCATTTCACTAATTATGTGACTTCTGAAAGTAATTGGTTGCACCAGAACTTTTGAGGGGCTTCTTTAAAAATTATTTTTTATATACATTTTTCTCATTTCACTTCACCAACTTAGACTATTTTGTGTATATCCATCACATAAAATTCAGATTAAAAAAAAAATTAAATCACAGGTTGTAATGTAACAAAATAGGTAAAAGCCAAGGGGGGTGAATACTTTAGCAAGGCGCTGTATGTCCTTTAGTGCGTTTTTCAGCATGTTAAAGTTTGCTTTTTTAAAGTTAAGAGTCTTAGTTGTATCCTTAGAGTGCTGCTTTTGAATACTAACAACAAACGCATTAAACCAATGGAAACAAAACTGCAGTTGACATAAAACAGATGAAATGAAAAGTATTCTTAGGTTGCAGGGACTTTTCATTGTAAACAAAGGGCACCGCTAACAAGGTCATTTCAATGTCGTTTCTGGCTATATTTAAGGACATTTTATTGTAATAAAAATAAAAATATAATGGAATTTCACATATTCATAACTTTATTAAATAGATAAAGGTAGAGAAAAGGAAAATTTTTTGAAGAATTTTAGGTGGAAGATCAACTTTAATATTTTATTTAAAAAAACAACAACTCTATTATCTCTACAGACAGGACAGGGACAAGAACTTCCCCATAAAATTACAGTTATTGCAAATATACAAAGCTGCAGAGTGCCACCTTGTGGTCAGTTCGGATAGGTACCTGGTCATAATCTGGTGTCACCAAAATGTATGTTTGCGAAAAGTAATGAAAATGAAAAATATGCCTCCCAGTGCAATGTGTTGGTGAGACTATTAACAAATGGATCCAGTGAATTCCCAAGTGCACACGCACCATTTAGCACGGCAAGAAAATGCCTTATATGAGCCTTATAACATCCATGAAGTACGTCCTCATTCCAATATCTGAACCAACTTTAGCCTCTAAAGACTCTTGGCTCCCAGAGATCTGAGGAAAATGTAAAAAAACAGCATACTGCGTAGTATGTTTTAAAACATATTTATCACACACACACACACACACACACACACACACACACACACACACACATACACAATTAATATTCATCCTCCTGAAGTCCTGAATTCCAGAATTGGACGAAACACGTTGAGGTTATTTTCCTATTGGTTGACTGAATCTTGATCTGCTCCTGTTAGGGCAGGTACACAGTAGAACAAGGGGGGTTGATCACTCGCTAGCTATTTTTTGCAGCACTGCGATCAGATAGTCGCAGCCTATGGAGGAGTGTATTTTCACTTTGCAAGTATGCGAACGCTTGTGCAGCCGAGCGGTACAAAAAAGTTTTGTGCAGTTTCCGAGTAGGTTTGAACTTACTCAGCCGCTGCGATCACTTCAGCCTGTTCGTGGCCGGAATTGACGTCAGACACCCGCCCTGCAAACGCATGGACACTCCTGCGTTTTTCCAACCAGTCCCAGAAAACGGTCAGTTGCCACCCACATACGCCCTCTTCCTGTCAATATCCGGGTGTGCGAATGGATTCTTTGTAAAACCCATCGCTCAGCAACGATCTGCTTTGTACCTGTACGATGTGCCTGTGCATTGCATTGCATATGCATGCGCAGATTTGCCGAGTTTTGACCTGATCGCACAGCAATGAAAAAAACTAGCGTGCGATCAGGTCGGAATGACTCCCTGGGAGCAGGGGCAAACGCAGGATTTAGTAAGGGGGGGTTTCCACGTGTAGTGTGTGCATATAACATATATATGTATATAGAGATGAGCGGGTTCGGATTTACTCGGTTCTTAACGCCAGAATTATCGCAAATTCTTTTTTTCTGGATTTTTCTTATTGGCTAACCAAAACACGTGACATCCGTGAGCCAATAACGAGATTCGGGTAAATCCGAGTAAAACCGAACCCGCTCATCTCTAATATATATACATACATATACAGTGTGTGTGTGTGTGTATATATATATATATATATATATATAGCAATACACACAAGGTCCCTGGCACTCCGGGCTTACGCACACCTTGCTCCGGTGCCCTCCCTGCAGATCAGCATCTGTAAATATTTCCTTTATGTGGGCGGCACTCAGAGACTTTCAACAAG
Organism: Pseudophryne corroboree; assembly: GCF_028390025.1. Taxonomy (NCBI): domain Eukaryota; kingdom Metazoa; phylum Chordata; class Amphibia; order Anura; family Myobatrachidae; genus Pseudophryne; species Pseudophryne corroboree. Next base: position 90,211,032 of record NC_086452.1, read on the forward strand.
CGAATTAAGTGCAAAAAAAGACCCTACAGGGCCAATTTAATGGTAACGTTTCGGGGTATTATTCCCCTTCCTGGTCTGAGGAAGGGGAATAATACCCCGAAACGTTACAATTAAATTGGCCCGGTGGGGTCTTTTTTTGCACTTAATTCGCTTGCTGAAAGTCTCTGAGTGCCGCCCACATAACGGAAATATATATATATATATATATATATATATATATAAAATGTTGCCCGGTGCCTTCCGATGTAAATTCACAGTAGATTGCAATGACGATGGCACTCAAGGTCAAACAAGAAACGTGCTATTAAATGTTTCTATGTTTTGCTTTTATTAAAAAACTATCTTCAGGAATCCAAACAATAAAAAGGTTTTACCTTAAATGTGAATGTATGTGAAAATATGTAAATGTATTTAGCATTTAATATTACGCTTCTTGTATGACTGTGAGTGCTGCTGCCATTGCAATCTACTATATATATATATATATATATATATATATTTTTTTTTTTTTTTATATATATATATATATAGAAAAACGAATGGTGGCACTCAGAAAAGAAAGACTGCAGAGGCAACGCTGATGCGGTCAACGTTTCAGGGATTACTGCCTTTTATCAAGACATCAGGTGTCTTGATAAAAGGGAGTAATCCCTGAAACGTTGACCGCATCAGCGTTGCCTCTGCAGTCTTTCTTTTCTGAGTGCCACCATTCATTTTTCTACATGCTCATCTGAGAGGTTAGGCACCGGATCCGTTGTTACAGCTGCAAGCGTGAGTGCCGGACATACAGTACTGTATATTTTATACATACCAGGGGATGGGACTGAGAGGCGGGAGCAGATGGACGGCAGTGTGTGTGAGGACGGAGGGAGCTGCTGTGGCTAAGCATGTACAGCCAGGATCTCCCCCCGGACACTCATGGTTCTCTGCTCTATGCTGCTGCAGCAGCTACAGTAAGCGGTCACGATTGCACCTTTTACTGAGACGGAGACACTGCTGTCTTTGTATCAAAAATAAAAAGTTGTCTCATCAGGGGTTTTTCCAGGTACTCAGAACCCCCCCCCCCCCCCCCCCCTGCGTGCGCCACTGGGGAGAGGTAATTCTTGGAGGGCATGAGACACCATTGTTTATTAGAGATGTGGACGGGCCCCCATATTTTGATATTAGTTTGGTAGTGGCAAAATCCATCCACAATTGTTTTGGTTCAACTTTGGTTTTGAATTTGGATTTCTTTAAAATTGATAAAAATGTCTATATGTCTTTTTTGGACATATTTTTCCTACAGTACTATTAACATCAATAACATTAATTTCCAGTCATGTCCAGGGCGAATTAGCTCTGGACATCATGAGGAAGGGACTTACATGCCATCAAATACATGCAAGATGTCTTTTTTCCCTTCCGAGATCCGATGCCAAAATGACCTGAGCCGGGACTCTGTTTGACTCAAAACCCCAAAATTTGGGTGCGTTCAGTTTAAAAAGAAAAAGTGAACTGCTCATTACTATTATTTATACAGCAAGGGAGTGCTAGCTCAATAATCTTCTCGATAGATAGATAGATAGATAGATAGATAGATAGATAGATAGATAGATAGATGATAGAGGTTACGGAATAACCAATCACTATGTCAATCCTGAATGCAGGCGCCAGATGTCTAAAAGGATGACATGCTACTTACAGCATGTTAAACGGATCCCATATATGATGTACTAAACAACTAATGAGAAAGAGAATTCCAGGGGTACTCTGGGCAGAGTGGAATGACTGTTGCATGTAATGTACTGTTCTATGGGTCTAATTCAGTCCTGATCTCAGCAGCAAAATCTTTCTCTAATGGGCAAAACCAAGCGCACTGCATGTAGGGCAGATATAACATGTTTAGAGAGAGTTAGATTTGGGTGGGGTGTGTTCAAACTGAAATCTAAACTGCAGTGTAAAAATAAAGCAGCCAGTATTTACCCTGCACAGAAACAAAAGAACCCACCCAAATCTAACTCTCTGCACATGTTATATCTGCCCCACCTGCACTGCGCATGGTTTTAACCCTTAGAGAAAGATTTTGCTGCTGCGATCAGGTCTGAATTAGGACCCTTTATCTTCAGTATTTCGGTTCCATATTATGCTAAATCTTAAATCACAGCTTTCTGGACAACAAATCTCTTATTTTATGTGTGTAATGGCTCCATACAAAGAGTTCGTATTAGTGGTCCTAGCTGTACAGCAGCAGCATTAGTGTTCTGTAAAGGTTGCCAGTTAGAGACTGAAAATATGTAGAAAGTGTTTGTGCTTTGTTAGAATTGGAGCCCGAAGGAATAGCAGTGAATTCTTCTCTTTTATAAGGCACCACCATATTGTGATGCACCATACAATGCAATGTAACAAAGGGGTAAAGTGAAAAGAAGCGGACAATGACTTCTGCAACACAGGATAAAACACAACCTTGAAACCGAAAAGAAGAACCAGTGAGGGGAAGAATAACAAGTTAGATGTATACGTCTTTTTACATACAGGTGCATTTGACACCACATTCTTCCTGCATCAGTTTGATAGGTGCATCACATTGGTCCCCATTCCGAGTTGATCGCTCGCTGACGTTTTTCGCAGCGCAGCGATCAGGTTATTACTGCGCATGCGTATGCACCGCAATGCGCACGCGCGTCGTACGGGTACAAACAGCATCATTGCTGTGCAATGCTTCTAGCGACGAATCCATTCGCACCACTGATCGCAAGGAGATTGACAGGAAGAGGGCGTTTATGGGTGTCAACTGACCGTTTTCTGGGAGTGGTAGGGAAAACGCAGGCGTGTCCGAGTGTTTGCAGGGCGGGTGTCTGACGTCAATTCCGGGAACGGACAGGCTGAAGTGATCGCAAGGGCTGAGTAGGTCCAGAGCTACTCAGAAACTGCAAAAAACTTTTTCGTCCCGCTCGGCTACACAAGCGTCCGCACACTTGCAAAGCGAAAATACACTCCCCTAGAGGCGGCGACTATCTGATTGCTGCTCTGCAAAAAATAGCTAGCGAGCGATCAACTCGGAATGAGGGCCCTTGTGCTGTTCCACTATGTAAAGTTGGCCATAGACTGCATGGAGAAGGGGAGGAGACAATATTCGGGGTGCCTCCTTAAATATAAAATGTATGGAGGGGATCTCCACTATCAGCATGAAGTCAGGTTTGATAGCCAAACCAAATGATTCAGACCGTTTTTCACCCAGTTTCAGGCTGTGAACGACAATCGTTCAGGTCCATATATTTGTTTGATTGGCTGACGTGATTATTGTGCAGCTTATGGCCAGCTTAACTCTCAGTCTGTGGCCTCCTGCTCATTGGCGTTTCTATAATGGGTGCAATGTGTGCATGGGGGCCCACACCGCACACATTGCACCCATTTAAATACTGACCTTACTGGAGTCCAGCGATGGAAGCAGCGTCCGCGTCGGAAATCGCCACCAAAATGGCCACCGCGCATGCGCGGTAGCCAAATTGGTCTCCGGATCATGGCGGGCGCCATGTTTCCGGAGACCTGGGCATGCGCAGTAGACTCTGGCACATTGCCGGAGTCTACAGCACCGTTCAGAGGAGGGGCCCACCCGAAGGTGCACACGGGCCCCCTCCTCTGTAGAAACGCCCCTGCTCCTGCTTGCCTCCATTCTGATTGGCTACAGGTTGTTCTATCCCTGCCCACATCAGTACTGTGGCTGGGGATGAAGACTGAAGGGGAGATGTATCAAGCCTTGGAGAAAGATAAAGTGGACAAGTTGCCCAAAGAAACCAATCAGATTCTGTAATTTCAGAGACTGTGCTAGATAAATGACAATTAGAATCTGTTTGGTTGCTTTAGGCAACTACTACACCTTATCTCTCTCCAAGGATTGACACATCTCCCCCTGAATATGATGAGGTGGTCATACCCTAGTCAAATACATCTTAAAAATAGAATATAGTACTGCACTCTGTTAAAGCTAAACCAAAAGTTGATCTAAAACAAAAATAATCAGAATTCCATACAATACATTTATTCACAAATAACAAATTAATATTTTATACTAAATGACATCAATTGTAAAGCAAAACGGAATTTCCTGTGCTATATAAGAAACTGTTAATAAATAATAAATATATAATATTTTATACTAAATGACATCAGTTTTACAAACTCAGCTTTTGATGACTGTGAGGGCCAGGATGAGGTACTGATCTGTATAACCTGACGGTATCCGGTGTCTAGGTCACTCTACAAAGAAAACAACACTTAAAAAATTAAAAAACCTCATGTCAACCTTGCTCATGTCGACCTAATGCTTGTGTCGACCTATTTTGGGTGTCGACTTAGTTACTGTCGACCAAAAGTGATCGACCTAGACACTGTCAACCTAAGTGTGGTCGCCCCTATGAACCAGGAAAAAAGTTACTCCCAGCGCTTGTTCGATATCACACATATAGCTTGTAGGTTGTAAAATAAATTTTTGTTTTTATTCAAAATTTATACAGAAAGTCATAAAAATAGTAATAATATATATATGTAAGGCTTATAAATATCAGAGTTAAAAATGTTTTAAATACCGGTATATACTGATAACACAAACAAAAACACATAAACAAGACAGAAATAGGACAAAAATAAGAATAAGAAAGACTTAGAGTTTAGTGAAAATAGAAAAGTACCAGATGGAGAAAAATTCTTAAGGATGTTTTGAAGAAAAAACGGGTAGACACGCTGTTAAGCGTTTTACTCTATCCAATATGTATGTGCACAGTAAGTTGCTTTTAGTCATTCAGAATTGTTTATCAAAAGCAGTATGGGTGGTAATAGTCCTGGAGAATGTAACAATGTTGTTACTAAGTTTCCGTCAAGTAGGATTTTAAGATGGATACAGTGTATCAGTTCAAGTCTGTATCGTTACTGTATCGTTACTCACAGTCTCTGAGATTTGGAAGTGCTGCTGCGCTCGTCCCGGGGATCCTCCGTGTCCTGCTGAATGCCGCTGCTTGTAGCGTGCCGGTGTGTTTGCATGCACCCGTCCGGGCGGTCTTCTGTGTTCAGCCCGAGGCTCCCCTCAGCGGCGTGTAAGCGGGCACTGGTATAAGGACGGAGTCCGTTGTTGTCTGCCGGCAGACTGAATGGAGCTTTTGCCGCAAGAGGACAGTGTCAGTGTCAGTGTCCGGACCCGTGGCCAATCAACGCGTTTCACCTGTGATCTCAGGCTTCGTCCCTATGAACCACACCCAACCTGACAGCCAAGGAAATTCTGAAATGATTATTCATTTATTCATTTTGTGGTAATGGGAGTGTCACAGTGCAGTTGCCACGGTTTCCGTTCTCTTCCATACAGGGTACAATCAGTGTCATATTTCTGTGGAACCTATTCCCAGACTACCAATACCATACTAGTAAATCAATGATCCACTCCACCCTTTACTTTACAGTCCAGCAGCAACAGACATCCAATTGTGGAGTCACCAGTATACGGTCCCCCAATTAATTACCACTCGGTGGCTCAGCCCACACCGCATTGACATGGTCGCCCGGACAGGAGGGAGGTGGGGAGGCTGCAGATCCACTGGAAATCGAAAGTGCCCTCCGTAAAATACATCTCTGTTGGTGGGTTCCCTGGGATCCACCAGGCCCTAAGCGTCCGCTTTTGCTGCCTAGTGGTAAATCCGCTACTAAGTGGCTGAACTACCCCCCTAGGAGCCCATTCAGATACTTTCGGGCCTGATAATGCAGCCTCCACTACTGAGCCCACCCCTAAGCTTGTATGAGCAGTGAAGGCACACAGAGGTTTATTGTACGTGTGCCAGTCACTGTACATGCTCAAGTGGGATGGCAACCCTGAGCCAATTTTAGCTATTGGATTCGGTGATTATGTATCATGCCCAACACACATAGCAATGTGGCGTCTCTATGATGAGTGCAGGATACGTGGAGCATATGTTCTCCTGGTTCCAGAATGTACCACACTGCACACCTGACACCTATTTCAGTTACTAACTTCCTTCCCATCCAGGGCTATTATTCCACTGATATCTGAGGAGATATGACATTATCTTTGTTTAATGTAATAGGGTAGTACATAGCAAGAACTGATTATATTTTTGGGATGCAGTAAAAGTATGTCACAAATTATATACTGTTAAAACATGTCTGGGATCCTTACAAATCTCAGCTTTTACTCATTAGAATAAAGGAGTCTATTTACCAATGAATATATGCTGCAGCAAAGGCCGACTACGCATACGTGGTCAGCTGACCAGGTGTCCGCTGTAGCCAACAGGAACCCAAGAGAAAAGTGAAATGATTGCATTAGTGATCACTTTACATCTAACACATCATAGGGGCGGGATACACTCTGAGCCTCTGTCCCTGAATCTGATTTTTAATACATTCGGGTGAACATTAAATTTTTTTTAACACTATTTCTTACTTTAATTACATCTGATTTTTGTATCACTTTCTCTATAGCTTTGGCTTCTAAAACACTAATCTATTAACATTATTGTTTTTTCACTGGTATGCTGCCCCGGGCTGTCTGGTTTATGTTGATTTTTTTGGGGTGCCACGCCCTGTACCTAGATATAGCGCTAGGGACCCCAATATATATATACAAAGAGGCCTTGACACAGCTTGGGGGCTTACACATACATTTGCGCAGATATATGTAACCAAGATCTCTGAATTCTAAGATATTGTATGGGATTTAAATCTGGTTACTGCTATCATTCAGGGTGCTGGGGGAAACAAAATGTGTGTTGTTGTTTTTTTCTTGCTTAGAAATACCCCTCCCTTTCAAGCACCTGAATGATATCACTAAGCTAATTGAGCATCTACCACTATATTTATTGATTTTTTTTTTTATTGCTGAGATAACGGACAATAAAAACTTAACGGGTCTAAGACCTGATAATTAATAAATATGACCTTAAGTATTTCTTCAGCACACAAGTAATTGAAAGATCCCTACAAACAACAGCTAGTGTTCACAATGTATAGCGTTCAGGAACTGCAGCCTGCAGGGGGTGATATTGTCACACAAACTGGGTCCTGCAGGCTCAGGAGGTTGGAGTCTATTTCACTGAGGTTATAATAGATCTCCAGTGTGATAAGGTAATAATAGTCCTCATACAGGGACTGCAGTCACAGAGCGCATATACAGTATATTTATATTGTTATATATGTAATGTAAATATATTGCAGTGGTCTCAGACTAAGGGGTCTATTTATTAACATTCTTTTTTCTAAAATAATGTGGAAAAGGGTGTTTTCATACCATTTTCACATTATTTTAGTATCACCTGAATGTATTAAAGGGCATTTGGAGCAGTTTTCATGAAAAACTGCTCCATACCCTTTAATTCACTTTTTCTCTCGTAACCCACATTGCATTCCCCATACTTATAATGGGAAATGTGATGTGGCCGAATAAAAAAAAAAAAGTGAAAAAATACCGCAGTGTGCCCTGTGATAAACTCGCCAGCTCAGGCTGGCGAGTTCACAGGGCAGCACTGCGAAAAGCACTCTTTTGTCCAGCTTTCTCTGCCCCTGGCTGAGCAGGGACCCGGCAGAGTGATCAGCTATGTGTGTCCGATGGACACACAAGCTGATCACAGTGTAAAAATAAAGAAAAAAAGGGGGGGGAAAAAACCCATACTCACCTGTCCAGGGAGTTGGTATCCGCTGCTCCAGTGAGTGCTGCCGGGCCCCCCATATGCGGCGCTGTGACCTGGGTGTAGTAAAGTGACGCTGCAAAATGGCAGCGCACTTTACAGCACTGGGGGTCACAGCACAGGAAAAGAACCCGGCGCTGGCAGCCTCCTGAAGCAGCGCGGACTGGCTCCCTGGACAGGTGAGTATATTGATCTTCTGGGATGGGGTTTGCGGCGCGCGCGGGTAGTCGCGACGGGGAGGGGGGGGTCGACCGGGCGGTGGTGGTAGCAGCGATATCGGCGGGGGTGGCACATTCACAGCAGGACATCGGGGTATTTTTTACGAAAAATATCCCGATGATGCTGCGAAGAGGCATTGCAGGGGCAGAGCTTGACCACAAGCTCTGTTCCTGCATGCGATAATTGATACATCCCTGCGATGTAATCAATTATCGCAGTGCGAGTTTGGCCAATTTTATCACCTGTCATCTGCATCCTGGATGCGGATGGTGATAAATAGGCCCCTAAGTGCAGCTGGATTACTCATACTGACAGTGGGAAGTTGTGTTTTGGAATCCCAGTGTTTTATGCAACTTACCTTCCAAAGTACTCCTGGCAGTAGGTAACGGAGACGTAACATACATCTACTGGTTTATGTAACTAGTGAACTGCGCAGAGACTGGGCATAGCAGCCCTTTAGTCTTAATAGCGGGCAAAGGGTTTATTAGGGAAATTATATTTATTTAGATGTAATTCTTTGGGCACATGAGCTTCTACAAGGGGCGCAGAGCAGACCTATCAATTAATAGCTACTTTCCAGGGTGGAAGGAAGCATGTAATGTTGCTTTATGGGACTCCTGGGTCTCACTGCCATTCTAAGTAACACAATGTGACCTAGGTAACAAGAAGGTCTGTTGCCAGAATATGCATTTAGCTATGTAACTCAGGCCCCCTATGATTCTTTGGTTCCCTATGCAAGTGCCTATATTGCCTTGCCAGTAATCTAATACTGCTAGGAAAAAGAACAGATAATGGCACCTCCAACCCCACGATACATTTAACTAACAGCCACCATATGACATCAATATCTCCCAATATCTCCATGTTTAAGAAAAAGAGTCAACACATTGAATTAATACCCGAACACCAGTCCCTACTACGAGGGCAGCAGTGAAGAGGATAGGAGAAGAGAGGAAGTAGGAGTTGAGGGGTTGGGAGGAAAGGATAAAAGAAAAGGTATAAGAAAGAATGGGTGTAAGGAAAGTGTATAATAAATAAAAAGGGAGAGAAAGGAGTAGGATAGTCATGGGCAGTCCCGGCGCTACCCACTCAGCAAAGGGATGCAGTGCAGGTAGGCGCCAGGCTTGAGAGGCACTCTCCCTGCCCTGCCTCCCCTTTGCTGCGCCGCCTGTCCCCCCTGCTGCTGCAGGCTGCTGCGCCTGTAACACTGTGACAGGCAGCGGCGCCAGAAGCTTTACGCGTCTTATCCCACTCCTTAACTGTGTGACAGCGCACAGTGTTTACTCACTGTGCAGGAAGACCCAAAAAGGGGACTGAACTACACGGAACGGAGGGGCAGAGCTACAAGGGACCAGGCTGATCATGAGGAGGAACAGGAGGATGGACAGCTTCAGCCAGCCAGACTTCCTTTTGGTAAGAAAATGTAAAGAGAGTGAGCTTGAGAAAGTGTGTGTGTGTGTGTGTGTGTGTGTGTGTGTGTGTGTGTATCTGTGTGTGTGTGTGTGTGTGTGTGTATATCTGTGTGTGTGTGTGTGTGTGTGTGTGTGTGTGTATCTATGTGTGTGCATGTGTGACTGGGTGGGCAAAATGTTTGTACTTGGCACTACCACAGGTGGAATTTTGTGTAAGCGGCACTACTACAGGGGGGATTTTGTGTAAGCGGCACTACTACAGGGGGGATTTTGTGTAAGCGGCACTACTACAGGGGGGATTTTGTGTAAAAGAAGCACTACTAGGTGTGGTGTTATGTGAATAAGATTGTGCTACTGTTACGTAATTTGAAATGGGGGTACTATTGTGTGGCCATGCCCCTTCTGTGTAAGACCACACCCCTTTTTTGGGTGTGCACCAAAGACATGCGCTGTTCCTTTGTAAAGTATGGGAAGACGCAAATTTATAGTTTGCAGGGGGGCGCCGAACACCCTAGCACCGGCCCTGGTCATGGAAGAACACATTTCTAATTCACAGGAAGACCAGTAATGCCCAGGGTAGGCACAGATCAGAAGCGGAGCCACACATAGACCCGCTACGGGATAAGGCTAGGATCCCGGCGGTCAGAATCCCAACAGTTGAAATACCAATGCCAGAATCCTGACACTACTTGTAATGCCGATACCGGCATCCCGACTAGGGTCACAAGTCTGGCCAGGAATCCAGACCGGTGGAATCCCAAACGAGCGTGTCCCGGACAGTCTGGCAGGTAAGCCGTTGTGGTGGGGAGGTTAGGTATAGGCTGCGGGGGCAGGGTTAGGCTGCGGAGAGGTAGGGTTAGGTTTAGGTTGCGGGGAGGGGGGTTAGGTTTAGGCACACCCAGGGAGGGTTATGGTTAGGTTGCGTGGGAAGGAGAGTTAGGATAAGGCTGCTGGAAGGAAAGCTTAGATTTATGCACGACCGGGGAGGGTTAGGCTGCGGAGGGGATGGGGGGGGGGCCTTAGGTTTAGGCTGCTGCAAGGGAGGGTTAGGGGACCATTGCGGGAAGGTAGGTATACTTACCTTCCCCCTGTCGGGATTCTCAACATCGGGATGCTGCGGTCGGTATTCTGACAGCCAGCTTCCCGACCGCCAGCATATCAATCCCAACCCACCCCTCCACCTAATACTTCTGACCCCATTCATACCAAATGAGGGCCTTAGTTTGATACATGTAAAAAAAGCACAGGTTGGGTTAATGCTGTCACCTACTGTATATTGCTTAGCATGTCATCCACTCTCTCTCAGCAATAGCAGTTGTGTTACTTAGGGAAACAACTTAGACAGCTACAGGAGGAGCACTGCCGGAGTTGGCACTATCTATTAGAATAGAACACACACGATCTCATGTACAGTGAGGAGGAGTTTAGGGAATAGTGATCACACAACTAGATAACATTTGACTTAAGTTTCAATAAAACATTTTGTACAGAAACTGAATTTTAGAAGGGCAGTTATGCTGCTTTCACATCGCAAATGCCGGATCCTACCCGGTAAGAGAAACGTGTACTTACCGGGTGGGATTCGGCATTTGCGCTCCGTTGCTGGCTTTCCGACCTGGCAATATACCGGGTCGGTTGCCATAGCAGCGGAGGGCGCAGCAGCAGCAGGGGCGGGGGTGGAGGTGGCGCCGGGAGATGAGCTCATCTCCTGTGCCGCCTCTGCCTATGCTGTGAATGGGAGCCGTGTCGCATCGGAACGGCTCCCATTCACACTGCACCTGACCCGGTAATCAACCCGGTAATAACCCTTCTTTTTTACTGGGTTGAATTACCGGGTCAGGCGACCCGCTAATTCACCAAAGGACCTTTCACATCACACACGGACCCGTTTCGACACGGCAATATGCCGTGTCGATACCGGGTTTTTAGTGCGATGTGAAAGGGGTATTAGAGAAGCATCAAAGCCTGTAGCCTGGGAGAGTGCACTGTTACATGATAACATAGATACTAACATTTAGGCCATAATTAGAGTTTTAAAAAAAATAAGTATTTATATTGTTCAATTAGAAGGCCCTAAATTGGATTAGCAAAGAATGAAGCTGAAAAATATTCTAGAACTTTACACACGTGAGTTCATAAATAGCCATAAAAATACTGTGATAAAATTGGTAAATTAAATAATAAAATAGGAAAAAATAATTGTAGAAGAGAAATGGAAAGTTGGACACAGCTGCTGTATGAAAACATGCGAATGCCGCCAGAGTCATCTTGTGTAAATAGACACCTCCTGCCGGATTCTGTGACCTGTTTCCGAAGATGAAGCCAGGATCGGATTAAGGGGGTCATTCCGAGTTGATTGCTAGCTGCCGTTGTTCGTAGCGCAGAGATCAGGATAAAAATCAGCACTTCGGTGCATGCGTATGGTACGCAAGGCGCATGCACGGCGTACTTTCATAACAAACGATGCAGGTTCACACAAGGTCTAGCAACGCTTTTCAGACGTACTGCTGGCCGCAGTGATTGACAGGAAGTGGGTGTTTCTGGGTGGTAACTGACCGTTTTCGGGGAGTATGTGTAAAAACGCAGGCGTGACAGTTACAAACGCAGGCGTACCAGGGGAAACGCAGGCGTGGCTGGCCGAACGTAGGGTGTGTTCGTGACGTCAAAACAGGAATTAAATAGTCTGAAGTGATCGCAAGCTAGGAGTAGGTCTGGAGTGATAATGTCGATATTATCTTAAACCATAAAGCTATACCTCTAGATACACCGTGGAGCTGCTATGGCCGCTGGACTGAATATGAATACACGCGCTACGCACTTTGTACGCTATTTGCGTACAGAGTCCCGTACGTGGTACGTACTTGGCGTACACACGCCGCACTGAGTGTACAGAGTACGCACAGCGTGCGCACACACAATTGATAACCTTTAACCCTTATTAGTAATACAATGTAATAATATGGTTACACTTTAAACCTTTATGCAACAAAGCACTGCAATGATGTTATACCTTAAACCTTAAGTAGCGCTGACGGTATAAAGTACCCACAATGCGTACACCTTATCAATACTTATAAACCTTATACAGTTAAATACGCTTTAAACCCTTGCAGGAAAGTGAGGACACAACACCGATATGTAGTTGAACCACAGGGTTCTAAGGCCACAGTGGATTATTTCAAAAGGTAAAACAGTACAAATTATACACTACAGGCTAACAAGATAAATCTAAACAGAATAATGGCTACAGTCAATGTACATACGTGAGAATGTTCGCAAGCGCAACCCGGCCGGTCCTCCGCTTGTCAGGTAGAAAGCGTTCAGAGTCTTCTGACCAGCCAGGCAGCAACAGGCTTTTTTTTATACACTACTTCCATATACAATACAATGGTCACTGTAATCCCTTTGTCTATTGGACACAGAGATGTATCTTTACATTACAGGAGAGGTCATAGGTTGATTTGAAAAGGTGGGCGATGTCTTTCTCAACTGCTCTTGTGGGTGGTCTTCTCTGGATTCCCCCCCCCCCCCCCCGCATACATAATGTACAGTAAATACAGTTTAAACCTATATTCTGCTTCTGCATCTAACTATCCTCAGGAACATGCGATCTTCCTCAAACCAACACCAGAATGTTTCCCTTAAAATACCCTACAGCTGGATACCAAACACCACCTTGTAACCTTGTTCTGTCCCCTCCTATCCTGTAAAGGTGAATCCCTTTGTTCTGTTACCATTTTAAACAGCTATTTCTTTCTGATGTGGTGCCCCCTGCTATGTGTACAATGTGCACTATTTTGGTTAAATATGTAATGTTCTGATAACCCTCTATGCGCTCACAAACTCCGCCGTAAATACCCATACCACGCGCATGATCGCAGGAGCGATCCTACGCAAATTGCGGATATGTGCACGCACGACGGAATAAGTGCATGCGCAGCGGGCATGTGTATGGGGTTAGTACATGGTGTATGCATTTACAATATTTTTCGACTTTGACAGTCCACCCTTTGGCAGTCAACACTAACTGCCACTATCTAAACATTAAACAGAAAAATATACAATACAATATCTACAGATGATTGGATAAAAATATACAATACATTATCCACAGATGATTGGATGGTAGGAGGAGAGGTGTAGGCGGGAAATGTATGACCTAGTGGGATAGTAAAAGCATGTATGTATGAAATCCATGTCTGAGGGGCATGTATCATCGTGCCGTATATGTTCTAGATAAGCTTCGAGGTATTGCGAAGTATACATTAAATCCTTCTTATCCCGTATTAAGGGTCTGTAAGTGGGCCAACAAACACTACCGAGCTCTTTTTGGCTTCTTGTTCCAACAAATGGGGTGCACATTTAGTTGATGATACATGGAGGGGGATCATATGTGACTGCTAATATATAGATATCACCTGTCGACTATGTGTGTCACTACCTGAGGGTTGTAGAGATGAAGATAAGAAACATATCAAAATACATTCACATAACATTTGCGTAATCATTCTTGGGTGTTGATTGAAGTCTTCTCCGGATGGGTGTATTTTTGCTGAGGGAAAACAAAGGAGAAACGGGTGAAAGAAACGGACCGTGGAATCACGTCTTATCACAACATTGTCTCTATTGATGGGTCATAAATTAAATCAGTTGCTGTAACAATGCCCCTGCTCCTTAAACTCATCACTTTTGTACTGCGCTTGCGCCGCATTAAAATTCGAACACATCTAAATATCAAGCCAATAATTATGACGACTCCCAGGATACAAAGGAGAAACTTTCCTACACTCATAATAACATTTTGAGCCCATTCTCCTAAACCTGAGAACCAATTGCGTGGGTTCAATCATGAGACCCAGCCGGTCAGTTCATTACCCACAGCAGTCAGGGTAAGGTTGTGTCTCCTTCGGAACTCCCACTTCAACTGCAAGATATCGTCCATCTTTTGATCAATGATCTCAGTTGGGTCGTCAGTGCTGTTTGTAATATACGTGCAGCACTTCACACCGTATTGAGTTGCCAATGTGACACAGTACCCGCCTGTCTCGCTGTGATATAATTGAGGACCATCCTGTGCTGGATCAGTTCCGTTTTGTAAGCTTGCAACTCCCTTCCTGTATACCTGAAGGTGTCGTCATACATCTCAGTGATATTATCAATCAGGTTCGCTAACGCATGGATGTACCTATAATTTATAATTCCTCTGGCAGTACGGGTGATATCTAATGCGAGAATGAATTGAATCCCGGTGGATTCGTGGATCAAATCAGAGGCTACGTGCTCTGTCCTATCTATAAGGTGTCTCTTAACGATGTGTTCATAATGAGTATGAGTATAAGGAGCTTGAGCACTGCGGTTAACGTCTTTCATCTTATCATGGGTTATGGTCATAACCTCTGGCAACACTCTTCCAATGTAACAGAATCCCTCTGAGTTTGGGGCAAGCCACTTATACGCCTTCCTCCCGCATATGAAATAGGCATCATCGGGGAGAACATATGGGACAGAATATGACATTACCATATTGCAAACTTTCCAAGTGAAAAACCCAATCCCTAGTTCTCTCATCTGTTCAGTACATGTATCAGGCTGTATGATATGCGCACAGTACCCTGGTGATACTTCTCCAACCCGCATGGTCTTACTTCCTTGAGTATACCTGTACCGAAAATACCTTCCACTGTTGGCTATTTGGCGTATAAGTTCAGAATCTACGGGTGTCCTATCAGCTCTGTGCGAAAATGCCATGGTTTGGTTATTCCATGTCACCTCCCAATTTCCCGGCTTTCGGGAATTGGAAATGTTGAAACATACTAAGGATCTATCTACATGGTACTGGTGGAGCTTCAAACTAGGGGGCCTAGAAATATTAAATTTCTTGTCCACCGGTCTCCCACCCCGTAATTCGAGTACCTCATCTATTGCTAACGGGTATGGTACTAATCCTGACTTGCTCTGACCTTGAGGTACTTGTGAGCACACCCAGCATTCTGTCTGGTTTAAGACCTTACCCACTAGTGAGTGGTAATCACTCAATGGATGACGGTCCATGTTGATATTAAGGCTGGACTGACATCTCTGGATGCACCCATCCTCAACTATGTTTTCACAATTCCTACAAATGCATTCTTCCTCAGCCAATAACCCTTCACAGTGCCTCCTAGTTTCCTGACTACCAGATCGTTTTCTGATACTCGCCTTTGCTCGATGGATGTGTTGCTCTTGGAATTCTACAAATCCGTCCTTGCCATCAGATTCCAGATCCTTTCTCGACCTCTCTGGTACTCTCACCGAAACAGACTGTTCTCGTCAAAAACAGGATTAATAGGAAAACCCGAAATGCAGTCTCTTGGGGTAAGTCCATCTTGTTAAGGGGAGAGAAAGGGAACAAGAAGGGGGAGGAAAGGAAGGTACTGGGAGATGGAGAAAGTAATAAAAAGGAAAAAGAAAACTGGTGCGACAACCGCCTCTGGTCTTGTTGTTCTCCGGCTCAGGTGCCGTGACAACAGTCCTGCCTCTCAGCCTTCCTGGAACAGACACTCCAGTGATACTATATTCTCTCCGAGTCAGCGACCTTTCTGTAGGGAACATAAATCTTGCATTACAATGTGTTTAACTGTTGTGTGAAGTAAACCATCCGTGGAAAATGAAAAAGAGAGATAGAGAGAAAAATAATAAAACTAAAATTTGTCAGATTTGCGTTCACCATCAGGCTGTCTCACCATCATGTCTATCGGTATCTATGCACAGTCTCCCTTCACCAGTATTTCCACTCTCCACCCTTTGTGCATGGCCAGGCACAGTGATGCTGGTGAGATATACTGGGTTTTGGGCAGACCTCTGAAAAGACCGAGTAGACATGTGACGTTTGAGCTGTAATTCTGTCGGTGAACGTCAGAGATGAAGAGGAAACTTTGAAGACAAATCACAGAGTTTATTAACAAAGAAGATTTTACAAAGTTTGACATCTGGATTTGGGCACTACGGGGAATGATTCCCTAATCAGTCTGTTCCCTTAAAAAAAATTCTATGTGTGTTATATCTCTACTGGGACTATCCCAGCCCTCAATCCAGTGTCTTGTCCATTCTAAGTTCATAGGGAACCCGGTATCTTTGAGATAATTTCCTCTACCTGTGATGGACATGCTTCTAAAACAGTGAAATGCAATATTAGTCTTCGTGGGTATTTTAACATATTTTGTGCTTCCTGGGTGGGAGCACTCTATATGTATACCATCTCTAACAAAACTCCTGTTAAATTACGAAGAGGTCACTTCTGCTAGAGAGAGAGAAGCAGAAGTCTAGAAGCCTCCTCCTAATTTCCGTAAGTTCTGTCAAAAGGGTAAAGTTGCATTTATTCTGTTCTTCCCATTAACTGAATCTGTGTTTTTCTATACTGCTCGTGATTCCTTATTATATGTCCCTTGATCCCGTCTATGTGTTTAATAACGTGGCTTATTTATTCTGTCTAGGGGTCTATATTGGCTATATGCTCTACTACTCCTACAATTTCTAGCAAAATGTCCTTCATTTTTACAAATGTAACATATTATCTGTCTTTTGTTACTACTAGGGTTTTGGGGTTTGGGCTGATGAGACTTTGGTGTAAGAGCCTGCATACTTTCAATCCTCAGTCTCTCCTCTTGCAGTTTTCTACGCCTAGCAATATTCCTATGGTGTTCAATTGCGCACTCTCTAAGGCAAGCTACTGTGACCCCTCTCCAATCAGGCAAAGAGGTTTGTACTCTGTCCCTCACTGTCTGATCGAGTCGGTCCATTAGCACAGACACAGCCACTTCTCTGTATTTTTCATTGTTCCCTGCATCTAATACCCCCATGTATCTGTCCATTTCCTCCAGTGCTCGGTGGAAATAGTCAGATGCCATTTCATTTTCCCTCTGTTTTATGGAGAAAATTCTTCTCCACTCAGTGGGGAAACAAAACTCTAGTTGCCTATTAATTTGTTCTATATTTTCCTGATTGTTTCTGTCAGTCATAGGACTATCCGACTCTAATCTACAATCAGTGATGAATTTTTGGGTGTTAATATTAGGGGGTAGGCATGCTTTCAAAAATGTCCGCCAATGTTGGTTTGTCGGTTCATAAACATTACCCAAATCTCTGATAAATTTCTGACATCTGGCTAAATGCTTCCGAGGGTCGGGGAATTCTGAAATGATTGATCGCAGCTCATGTCTGGGCCACGGGCAATACATTGCATTATTCCTGGTGAGGACTACTTCCTGTCTATCGGTTCCCCCATTGGGAGTTACTATTCCCAAGACAGGGTGTAATCCTACCATTCCGTTCCTAATCTGTTTACTGTGTGGTGTTGTTGTTTCTGTGCAATGAACTGTCTCATACTTACCGGTAGCTGTGACCTCACCCGTTCTTTCATTGGGGAATATTGTTACTGCACTACCTGGTTGGACAGGTCCCACCTGAGTTTCCTGCAACATGACTGCTTGGAGGAGAGCTGCGATTTGGCTGACTCCTTCATCTTCCTGTGACCTAAAACCTTGGAGAGACTTCAAAACAGGATACATTTTGCAAAAGTTAGGGTTAATACATTGCTCTTTCATGTTACTATCATTTACGGATGTATCATTGACTGTAGCCTTCTGTTCCCATTCGACCTGTGCCGACAATGGTGTGTTTGTGTTCTCATTCCCGCTAGGTTTGGAACCGATTGCATATGTTAATTTCTCTTGCATATCGCCCTCTTGCTGCCATAAATTTAAACAGTTTGTGTGTCTGACCCATCGCTTTTGGGATTTTATTAGACATATCCTACTCCTTAAATTCTGCAATACCTCTGGTTCAAAACTACCTATCCCGGGAAATGATGCTTTATCCCCCACAGTCATTCGTGTCCATTCATCACAAAAGGTCTCAGTGTGGGGACCATACTTCCCCCACATTACTAACCGAGCTGACCCCCTGGGTCTCTTCTCTGCTGTCTGAACCCTGACTGAGGAACGTCCCTGTGTTGTGCACTTGGCTCCCATTGTGGACCCTTTTAACACGGGAAAACTTCCTAAAATGCTCCAAACACAGTAGTCTACCGGTGGAAGTCCTCAAAGTTCTTCCACTAACTTCTTCTGCTCCGAGTATCACGGATCCGCCTTTTTTTAGCAGACACGTGTAGCCGTTGCAGGCCCTACTTCGGCCTATATCCCCTGGGCCTTTTACCCAGTGAATATCTGCCTCTGGAGGGACCAGCGAAAAACTCCCTAAACCTTTATTTTACACAAATCACACTTGCATGTGCTTCACACAACGCGTATGATGACGAGATTTACACACAAATATGCAAAACTTCGTATCACGTTGCGCCACGTATTGCCCACACAACCGTGCGGTCCAATCATACTGCTCATAGACACTTGCTATCTATAAGTGGTAGGATCACTGGAGTTTTCACACTGTGCTCCAAAACAGCCGGAGTGTAATACCACGAAAACTTTATCACACTCCGTTGCACGTATTCACCTAGACCGTGCTCACCACTTTTTCACCTAGACCGTGCTTCACCAAGTTTCACCAAGATCACCAAGTTCACTAGGCGGGGTTCAATACATTCACACCTTTTTCAGCCCACACTAACATTCTATAGTTTTCTGATCAGAAAAATATCTTTTCCTGTTAACTGATAGCTTTCCCCAGAGGTAATACAGTAAAAAGGTTTTATTTAAACTAAATCTTGAACACTGATCAATTTGTGCTATTACCGCGTGGCTACCGTTTTGCGCCTAAACTAAACAATGCTATTGTGTAATTTGGACTTAGCGGTCGTATCTTTACGCACTTTGCGTAAACACGCAATCGTGCGTACGTCTTTACGTTGCGTACGCAGTCCCGTACTTTGTCCGAGACACGTGTACAAAGACCGTACGTCCGCAATAGTACAAATCCCACACTTCTATAAATGTAAGCGATATTAACTATAATCGCTCACTTAACACAGCACACAGTTTCTTCTGTATAAACCTTTACAACTAGGCCAGGCTGCATGTGCGTCTTACACTTATTTCTTAAATATTTACTCTATATTTTAACTAAATAGCAACAAATTTCTCAGCACAGTTCAAAATGAATCTAATAATCATCAATAATTCAAATGGTATGATTCAGATTGGATAGCTATCTTGCAGAACATACACTGATATAAATATACACATAATTATAATATTATATATATGTACCATTCACTGGTCTCCTGAGACTCATTTACCCATTAAGTGCTTCTAATTTGCATATGAATGCTATGTGCTATTGGCTGCCTGTAAAGGTGTTTTTTTTTCACTGCTAGGAAAAAGCAGTTACACAGGTTAATTTGCATTTCAATGGCTATCTTATAGCAAGCAGAGTTAACTGAATCTTAGAGAAAAAAAACGTCTTTTTTATATCTGTGTGTACTTCTTACATCAAATATTCATCTTACTATTAACTTTTCACTAGGCCCAGCTGAAACTATTTGTAATTGACTATGGCATGGGTTAAATAAATGCATTGGTAACTCATAAATGGTGATTTCTTTTTGACCAAGGAGGGCTGATTATTCCGGGCAGTGAAAATCAGCCATTTAGAAAAAATGACCTTCCCAACATGGCCGCTGCTCCTCCCCCTTCCACATCCATGAGGGTTACACAAAATGGTGGACAAGCCATGTGGTTAGTCCAAAATGGAGGACAGACCATGCGGCTTCCTTTGTCACAAAGAAATCACACACCATGCAAGCCCCTGAAGTTATTTTAGGCCTGAGTTAAAAAAAAACACTATATCAAGGCTTTTGCAGCAACTTTGAAATGTACTTTTACCCTACTTAAAAGATAAGCAATCCAATCTGAATCAAACACAATATGACTCATTTGAACCTTGTTTTGCAACAATATGATCAGATATGCAGAGTACAGGTGTATGCTTGTATTGTGTGCGCATTTGGCGCCAAACAGAAATTCACAGACTTTTAAAAATAGCTTTGTATATTTACCTTACGGATCCCACCAGCAACCCTACAAACCATGCAGAGCAGACGCTTATCTTATCAGCACTTGAGAAAGAGTTTACCAGAGTATCCACCATCCAGGAGAAGGCTTACGTGGATACCTGTCCACCCTTTGCTGATAGATAAAGTCTGCTGTACCCTGCTAGGCTGTGGGTATGAGGAAAAACAGGACGATACCCCCAATTGATAATGTCGATATTATCTTAAACCACAAAGCTATACCTCTAGATACACCGTGGAGCCGCTATGGCCGCTGGACTGAATATGAATACACGCGCTACGCACTTTGTACGCTATTTGCGTACAGAGTCCCGTACGTGGTACGTACTTGGCGTACACACGCCGCACTGAGTGTACAGAGTACGCACAGCGAGCGCACACACAATTGATAACCTTTAAACCTTATTAGTAATACAATGTAATAATATGGTTACACTTTAAACCTTTATGCAGCAAAGCACTGCAATGATGTTATACCTTAAACCTTAAGTAGCGCTGACGGTATAAAGTACCCACAATGCGTACACCTTATCAATACTTATAAACCTTATACAGTTAAATACGCTTTAAACCCTTGCAGGAAAGTGAGGACACAACACCGATATGTAGTTGAACCACAGGGTTCTAAGGCCACAGTGAATTATTTCAAAAGGTAAAACAGTACAAATTATACACTACAGGCTAACAAGATAAATCTAAACAGAATAATGGCTACAGTCAATGTACATACGTGAGAATGTTCGCAAGCGCAACCCGGCCGGTCCTCCGCTTGTCAGGTAGAAAGCGTTCAGAGTCTTCTGACCAGCCAGGCAGCAACAGGCATTTTTTATACACTACTTCCATATACAATACAATGGTCACTGTAATCCCTTTGTCTATTGGACACAGAGATGTATCTTTACATTACAGGAGAGGTCATAGGTTGATTTAAAAAGGTGGGCGATGTCTTTCTCAACTGCTCTTGTGGGTGGTCTCCTCTGGATTCCCCCCCGCATACATAATACAGGTTGAGTATCCCTTATCCAAAACGCTTGGGACCAGAGGTATTTTGGATATCGGATTTTTCCGTATTTTGGAATAATTGCATACCATAATGAGATATCATGGCGATGGAACCCAAGTCTAAGCACAGAATGCATTTATATTTCATATACACCTTATACACACAGCCTGAAGGTCATTTAATACAATATTTTTAATAACTTTGTGTATTAAACAAAGTGTGTGTACATTCACACAATTCATTTATGTTTCATATACACCTTATACACACAGCCTGAAGGTCATTTAATACAAAATTTTTATTAACTTTGTGTATTAAACAAAGTTTGTGTACATTGAGCCACAGAAAACAAAGATTTCACTATTTCACTCTCACTCAAAAAAGTCCGTATTTCGGAATATTCCGTATTTCGGAATATTTGGATATGGGATACTCAACCTGTATACAGTAAATACAGTTTAAACCTATATTCTGCTTCTGCATCTACCTATCCTCAGGAACATGCGATCTTCCTCAAACCAACACCAGAATGTTTCCCTTAAAATACCCTACAGCTGGATACCAAACACCACCTTGTAACCTTGTTCTGTCCCCTCCTATCCTGTAAAGGTGAATCCCTTTGTTCTTACCATTTTAAACAGCTATTTCTTTTATGATGTGGTGCCCCCTGCTATGTGTACAATGTGCACTATTTGGGTTAAATATGTAATGTTCTGATAACCCTCTATGCGCTCACAAACTCCGCCGTAAATACCCATACCACGCGCATGATCGCAGGAGCGATCCTACGCAAATTGCGGATATGTGCACGCACGGCGGAATAAGTGCACGCGCAGCGGGCATGTGTATGGGGTTAGTACATGGTGTATGCATTTACAATATTTTTCGACTTTGACAGGAGCTACTCAGAAACTGCTCGAAAATATTTTGCAGCAGAGCTGCGATCCTTTCGGTCGCACTTCTGCTAAACTAAGATACACTCCCAGAGGGTGGCGGCTTAGCGTTTGCACGGCTGCTAAAAGCAGCTAGCGAGCGATCAACTCGGAATGAGAGCCTAAGGGCCACATGGCCCTGGGGCTGAAAATGGGCCTATACTGAGAATGGGAGGAGCTGTGACCAGTGCTGTGTGGGTGTGGCCGGAGCCACATGGGTGTGTACACCCCTAGAGTATCATCGCCACTGTCTCCCTAAATACATGAAATTAATTAAATTGAATAATTTTATGAGAAAATTAGAAATATAATTGTAATACTTATGATTTATGGCTGCCATGATGATGGGCCTATTTTTATGTAGGGGCCCAGAACTGTAGCTCAATCTGCCCCTTTGTCAATCTGGCTGTGGACGCAGCATCGGATCACTCTGCGTGAACATTGGCCATCGGAGTAATCCTGAGGTTACTCAGGATGACCAGGGAATTAATGCTGCCAGGGCCAAGAAATCTGCATTGGAAGATAGTGGCCTCGTTGGAAGACGAAGACAGTGGGCACACGCAATACTACAAACATTGGAGTTGTACCGAAACCATTGAGTTTGTGTACAACTCTGAATTAGGCCATATACATAATAGGGTTGGGTTCGGATCCCAGCGGTCGAGATCCCAGCGGTCAGCATGCTGACGCGGGGATCCTGGCAGGGGGGTGAGCGCTCTATGGGTGTCATGGACATCCACGAATGGGGATAGCCCTCGGCCCCCTGTCGGCATTCTGGCGGGTGAGATCCCGGCGTCAGTATGCTGACCACCAGGATCCCGACTGTCAGGATCGTGACTATATCCCTATATAATACATCATTAAATGCCAATTGTCTACCAGAATCTGTGCTTCACCATGGGAAGAGCAGAGAGGCTTTGGGGTTGAGTAGGCTCCCTTTCTGGGGCAGTGCAGTATCTTCAGAGGGCCCACACTTCATAGTTTCAGGAACCAATACATCTCCTGTCAGTTTTGTATGTTGCACATTGAAAAAAGACTAATAAAGGACTTGGGGGTGGGGGGAGATATGTCAAACATTCTAAAGAATGGAGAAATTTCCATAGGAACCAATCAACATCCACCTATCATTATATACAATGATAGGTAGTAGCTGATTGGTTACTATTGATAAATGTTAACTAGAAGCTGATTGGTTTCTATTGGCAACTTCTCCACTCTGTCACGATCCGGGTATCTGGACGCCATTTCTTACCCATCAGATGCCTCCTAAGGCTGGCTCAGCGCTCCAGGACCGGATTCCATCTGTTATCCTGATGTGTACATTCCTGTATCCTCTCCTGTCACTCTGGGACGCTGTCACAGTAAACGCCATATTACACCTGGCATGGCGTCTCCCGCGGCCTCCGCCGCCGTCCCTGAACTTCTGCATGCAGAGTGTCTGAGTGGCGATTACGTCAGCCGCGGCCTCCGCTGTGTCCGCGTGGTTGGATGTGCATCTGTCAGCCTGGCGCCTCCTGTCTCCGGTGGCCGGCGCCGCCATTACTGTTTTCATTACCACATGGATTACAAACCAAACTTCCCTCCAAGTGTCTGCATGGGCGCAGCCATCTTGGATTCTGTTAGCTGATCATTTCCACCAATCTGTTCTCAGTATTGATAATCTGCATAATTGCCTAGCCAATCCCTTCCTTGCTGCAGGTATAAATACACTGTGCCTGAGCAAGGAAGGCGTCAGTGCTTTGGTTGTCAAACCTAGTTCCTGTTTGTCTCTCTCCTGTGATTGTCTTCCAGGTTCCAGCTCCTGTCTCAAGACTTCCACCATAGAGACCCGCACCAGCATTCCACCTGCGGTGTAGCCTGACTCTCCAATCCATTGTGGATTCATCTGTTTCCAGCTACAACATTACCTGCTTCCAGCTCAGCTTCCAGCAGAGTACAGCTTCCCTTAAAGGGCCGGTGTCCTTTCTACACTTTGCCACTCTCCACCGGTATTATTATTTCTCCGCTCTCAAGTTCTACATTTCAGTTCATATTTCATCGCTCCCAAGTTCATTTATTATTTAACTGGTTCCAGCCAGTATCCACTCCGTGCTAACAACAGTCTGGTTCCAGCCAGTATCCACAGCAGCTGTTTTATCTTCAGCAACCCAGCTTTTCCTGGAACACCAGCTGGCACAATCCTGGGTTATCTCCATTGCTACAGTCGGGCCTGGTAAGGACTTTCCATCTAGAAGATCATAAGAACTATCTCACACTACCAGTGCCCTGTGGCTCCTGCCATCCTGTAGTACCCAGGAACTGTATTTATTCTTTGCTGACTTTTACGTTTTCTTTTACTGCTGCTGTGTTGCGGAGTTGTCATAATAAACATCATTGACTTTTATCCAAGTTGTCGTGGTCACGCCTTCGGGCAGTTATTATTCATGTTACTTACATGTCCAGGGTTCTGATACAACCTCCCAGGTTCCGGTACATCTCAGCCCCTACAACTGAGGCTGCCTCCCGTCAGCTCAGGCCCTCAGTTGTGACAGTAAGCACTGACCTAATGAATCCAGCCGGAGACCAGGATCAAGCGGCCAGGCCGATGCAAGAACTGGCAGCCCGACTAGAACATCAGGAGGCTGCACAGGGCCACATCATCCGCTGTCTCCAGGATCTCTCTACTCGGCTGGATGGGATTCAGACAACTCTCCGTGGATCAGGCGCGTCTGGTGCGTCAACCACAGTGACTCCAGCTATAACCCCACCCACCTTACCCATTTCTGCTCCACGTCTTCATCTTCCAACGCCAGCGAAATTTGACGGATCTCCAAGATTCTGCAGGGGATTTCTCAACCAGTGTGAGATTCAGTTTGAGCTACAACCTGGCAATTTTCCCAGTGACCGTACAAAAATTGCCTACATTATTTCTCTTCTCAGTGGCTCAGCCCTTGATTGGGCATCACCGTTATGGGAGAGGTCCGACACCCTGCTATCTTCCTACACTGCCTTCGTGTCAACATTCAGGCGCATCTTCGACGAGCCAGGCCGGGTAACCTCAGCTTCATCCGAGATTCTCCGTTTACGCCAGGGGTCACGTACTGTAGGACAATATCTGATACAGTTCCAGATCCTGGCATCCGAACTGGCATGGAACGACGAGGCCCTGTATGCTGCATTCTGGCATGGCTTATCTGAGCGTATTAAAGATGAGTTAGCTACCAGAGACTTACCTTCTAAGTTAGATGAGCTAATCTCACTCTGCACGAAAGTTGATTTACGTTTCAGAGAGAGAGCAACTGAGCGTGGAAGATCATCTGCTCCAAAATCTTCTGCTCCTCCTCCTCGTCAACTGTCACCATCTAAAGATGAGCCCATGGAACTTGGCCGTTCCCGTTTAACTCCTGCTGAGCGCCGAAGACGTCTCTCCGAGTTTCTCTGTCTCTATTGTGCAGCTCCGTCTCACACCATTAATGCCTGTCCCAAACGTCCGGGAAACTCCAAATCCTAGCTCGCCAAGGAGAGGGCCGGCTAGGAGTAATGATCTCCTCTCCATCTCCTCAAGATTGTAATCTCCCAGTCTCGCTTCAAGTTGCTCAACGTTATCGGAACGTCATTGCCCTCCTTGATTCCGGAGCAGCTGGGAACTTTATTACCGAAGCCTATGTTAAACGGTGGTCCCTACCCACCGAGAGACTTCCTTCGTCCATTTCTTTAACTGCCGTGGATGGCAGCAAAATTTTTGATGCAGTTATTTCTTTAAGGACTCTACCAGTTCGTCTGAGAGTGGGAGTTCTTCATTCCGAACTTATTTCTTTTTTAGTGATTCCAAGAGCCACACATCCTGTGGTCCTGGGCCTTCCATGGCTCCGTCTTCACAATCCTACAATTGATTGGACGACTACGCAAATCCTGGCATGGGGTTCCTCCTGTGCTGAGACATGTTTGTTTAAAGTATTGCCTGTCTGTTCTTCCTCCCCCAGGTCGTCTGATGTTCCACCTCCTCCATATCAAGATTTCACGGATGTGTTCAGTAAAGCTTCTGCTGATATCCTTCCTCCTCATAGAGAATGGGACTGTCCGATTGATCTCGTTCCAGGGAAGGTTCCACCTCGAGGCCGAACTTATCCGTTGTCTCTGCCTGAGACGCATTCTATGGAGGAATATATTAAAGAGAACCTAGCAAAGGGGTTCATTCGACCTTCTTCCTCTCCAGCCGGCGCAGGCTTCTTTTTTGTAAAAAAGAAAGATGGTGGTCTGCGGCCGTGCATCGACTACAGAGGTTTGAACGACATTACCATCAAGAACCGTTATCCTTTACCCCTGATTACTGAGCTCTTTGACAGAGTTAGCGGTGCTACCATCTTTACAAAGCTGGACTTGCGAGGTGCATACAATCTCATCCGGATCCGTGAGGGTGACGAGTGGAAGACCGCTTTTAACACCCGTGACGGACATTATGAGTACCTCGTCATGCCCTTCGGATTGAGCAATGCTCCAGCTGTCTTCCAGCATTTTGTCAATGAGATCTTCAGAGACATTCTATACCGTCATGTCGTGGTCTATCTAGACGATATCCTCATTTTTGCCAACGATTTAGAGGAACATCGTTTTTGGGTTAAAGAGGTTCTGTCCCGTCTCCGTGTCAATCATCTCTATTGCAAATTAGAAAAATGCGTCTTTGAAGTCAAGTCCATTCCATTTCTAGGGTACATTGTGTCCGGTTCCGGACTAGAGATGGATCCTGAGAAACTACAAGCAATCCAAAATTGGCCGGTACCCTTAACCCTCAAAGGGGTCCAGAGGTTCTTAGGGTTCGCCAACTATTACCGAAAGTTTATACGAGACTTTTCCACCATTGTGGCGCCTATTACTGCTTTCACTAAGAAGGGTGCTAACCCGTCCAAGTGGTCTGAAGAAGCCATGCAAGCATTTCATCTTTTAAAACAAAGGTTCATCTCTGCGCCTGTTCTGAAACAGCCTGACATCGACTCTCCTTTCATCTTAGAGGTGGATGCCTCCTCCGTTGGAGTAGGAGCGGTGTTATCTCAGAGGGCTAAAGATGGCCATTTACACCCTTGCAGTTTCTTCTCCCGGAAGTTCTCCCCAGCTGAGCGCAACTATGCCATTGGCGACCAGGAGTTGCTAGCCATCAAGCTCGCTCTAGAAGAGTGGAGGTATCTGTTGGAGGGAGCTTCTCATTCAATCACCATACTTACAGACCACAAGAACCTTTTATACCTGAAGGGCGCACAATGTCTCAACCCTCGTCAGGCCAGATGGGCACTTTTCTTTTCCAGGTTCGACTTTAAACTCCAGTTCTGTCCGGGCTCTCAGAATCGCAAGGCCGATGCCCTTTCCCGCTCATGGGAGCAAGAAAATGAGTCAGAGTCTTCAGACAAGCATCCTATTATAAATCCGTTGGCATTCTCCATGGTAGGGATGGACTCTACGCCCCCATCAGGGAAAAGTTTTGTGAAGCCGATGCTAAGGAAGAAGCTCATGCATTGGGCCCATGCTTCCCGTTTTGCCGGACATACAGGTATCCAAAAAACCCTGGAGTTTATCTCTAGGTCCTATTGGTGGCCAACTCTGAAAAAGGACGTCTTGGAGTTTATTGCATCTTGCCCAAAGTGTGCCCAACATAAAGTATCCCGCCAGTCGCCTGCGGGGCAACTGGTTCCACTATCCGTTCCCCGTCGACCATGGACCCACTTGTCGATGGATTTCATTACAGACTTACCCATGTGCAACAAGTTCAATACCATCTGGGTGGTAGTTGACCGGTTCACCAAGATGGCACACTTCATTCCTCTCACCGGTCTTCCGTCAGCTTCCAAGTTGGCTCAAGTATTCATACAAGAGATCTTCCGACTCCACGGTCTTCCTGAAGAAATTATCTCAGATCGAGGAGTTCAATTCACAGCCAAATTCTGGCGAAGTTTATGTCAAGTCCTCCAAGTCAAGCTAAAGTTTTCCACGGCTTACCATCCTCAGACCAATGGTCAAACCGAGAGGGTGAATCAGGACTTGGAGGCCTTCCTCCGCATCTATGTGTCCTCCTCTCAAGATGACTGGGTTCAATTACTTCCCTGGGCCGAGTTCTGTCATAACAACCAGTATCATTCTTCATCTGCTTCAACACCATTCTTCACTAACTTTGGATTCCACCCTAAAGTCCCTGAGTTCCAACCGCTTCCAGCAACTTCTGTTCCCGCAGTGGATATCACCTTGCATCAGTTTGCCAATATCTGGAAGAGCGTACGATCAGCTCTGCTCAAGGCATCGTTCAGGTACAAGAAGTTTGCGGATAAGAAGCGTCGAGCAGTTCCTGCTCTCAAGGTGGGTGATCGGGTATGGTTATCCACGAAGAATTTGAGGTTAAGAGTTCCCAGTATGAAGTTTGCACCTCGCTATATCGGTCCTTTCAAGATTGAACAAGTCATCAATCCTGTTGCTTACAGACTCCAGTTGCCTCCCTTCTTAAAAATACCCAGGACATTCCATGTTTCCCTGTTGAAACCGCTGATCTTGAATCGGTTTCATTCCTCACTTCCTCCAACTCCGAAAGTCCAAACTCAACGAGGCGTTGAGTATGAAGTGGCCAAGATCCTGGACTCACGTCACCGTTACGGTCAACTACAATATCTTATTGACTGGAAAGGTTATGGTCCTGAGGAACGTTCATGGACCAATGCTTCTGATGTCCATGCTCCTGCCTTGGTCCGGAGATTCCATTCCAAGTTTCCTCAAAAGCCAAAGAAGTGTCCTGGGGCCACTCCTAAAGGGGGGGGGTGCTGTCACGATCCGGGTATCTGGACGCCATTTCTTACCCATCAGATGCCTCCTAAGGCTGGCTCAGCGCTCCAGGACCGGATTCCATCTGTTATCCTGATGTGTACATTCCTGTATCCTCTCCTGTCACTCTGGGACGCTGTCACAGTAAACGCCATATTACACCTGGCATGGCGTCTCCCGCGGCCTCCGCCGCCGTCCCTGAACTTCTGCATGCAGAGTGTCTGAGTGGCGATTACGTCAGCCGCGGCCTCCGCTGTGTCCGCGTGGTTGGATGTGCATCTGTCAGCCTGGCGCCTCCTGTCTCCGGTGGCCGGCGCCGCCATTACTGTTTTCATTACCACATGGATTACAAACCAAACTTCCCTCCAAGTGTCTGCATGGGTGCAGCCATCTTGGATTCTGTTAGCTGATCATTTCCACCAATCTGTTCTCAGTATTGATAATCTGCATAATTGCCTAGCCAATCCCTTCCTTGCTGCAGGTATAAATACACTGTGCCTGAGCAAGGAAGGCGTCAGTGCTTTGGTTGTCAAACCTAGTTCCTGTTTGTCTCTCTCCTGTGATTGTCTTCCAGGTTCCAGCTCCTGTCTCAAGACTTCCACCATAGAGACCCGCACCAGCATTCCACCTGCGGTGTAGCCTGACTCTCCAATCCATTGTGGATTCATCTGTTTCCAGCTACAACATTACCTGCTTCCAGCTCAGCTTCCAGCAGAGTACAGCTTCCCTTAAAGGGCCGGTGTCCTTTCTACACTTTACCACTCTCCACCGGTATTATTATTTCTCCGCTCTCAAGTTCTACATTTCAGTTCATAGTTCATCGCTCCCAAGTTCATTTATTATTTAACTGGTTCCAGCCAGTATCCACTCCGTGCTAACAACAGTCTGGTTCCAGCCAGTATCCACAGCAGCTGTTTTATCTTCAGCAACCCAGCTTTTCCTGGAACACCAGCTGGCACAATCCTGGGTTATCTCCATTGCTACAGTCGGGCCTGGTAAGGACTTTCCATCTAGAAGATCATAAGAACTATCTCACACTACCAGTGCCCTGTGGCTCCTGCCATCCTGTAGTACCCAGGAACTGTATTTATTCTTTGCTGACTTTTACGTTTTCTTTTACTGCTGCTGTGTTGCGGAGTTGTCATAATAAACATCATTGACTTTTATCCAAGTTGTCGTGGTCACGCCTTCGGGCAGTTATTATTCATGTTACTTACATGTCCAGGGGTCTGATACAACCTCCCAGGTTCCGGTACATCTCAGCCCCTACAACTGAGGCTGCCTCCCGTCAGCTCAGGCCCTCAGTTGTGACACACTCTTTTAGAAAGTTTGATGCATTTTCCCCTCAGTCCAGTACACATTCACCCATGTGTACTAAAGGCAGTTTAGTAGTTAATAGACCAGAGTTATATTTACATATTCACTGATAACAAGGTCAGAGGCACAATATTTGCATGAAGCAGATGGGGTAACAATCTTTAACAACTGAACAAAAACAGAACAAGGAAATTATAGGTGCATGACATTATCTTCAGTCATTCATGTCTTGCAAATATGGCTGTTTAGAGGAGATCATTTTAAAGTGGATCTTGGTAGCAGCATTAAAGATATATATTGACGTTTTGTTAAAACATTAAATATTGTGCCACATAAGGTACCACCAGAGGCGTAACTCTGGGAGGCAACGGAGTCATCTGCCGCCGGGCTCCTGCTTTGAAGGGGCACCATTGAAATAAATTAATTGTAGGGAGGTCATACAGGCACGTGGAGGCCACACACACTACTGAGCCTCATTTTGACTTGTTTTAAGGACATTACATCAAGGTTGGATCAGCCTGTAGTGTATTTTTCCACTTTAATTTTGAGGGTGACTCCAAATCCAGACCTCCATGGGTTAATAAATTTGATTTCCATTGATAATTTTTGTGTGAATTTGTTGTCAGCACATTCAACTATGTAAAGAACAAAGTATTTAATAAGAATATTTCATTCATTCAGACCTAGGATGTGTTATTTTAGTGTTCCCTTTATTTTCTTGAGCAGTGTATATTAGTGATGAGCGGGTTCGGTTCCTCGGAATCCGAACCCCCCCGAACTTCACCCATTTTACACGGTTCCGAGGAGGACTCGAATCTTCCCGCCTTGCTCGGTTAACCCGAGCACGCCCGAACGTCATCATCCTGCTGTCGGATTCTCGTGAGATTCGTATTCTATATAAGGAGTCGCGCGTCGCCGCCATTTTCACTCGTGCTTTGGAGATGATAACGAGAGGACGTGTCTGCGTCCTCTAAGTTCTTTCTTTGTAAGGTGTGCTGCAAATATCTGTGCTCTGTGTTCTGCAAATATCTGTGCTCAGTGTGCTGCAAATATCTGTGCTCAGTGTGCTGCAAATATCTACGTTCTCTGCCTGAAAAACGCTCCATATCTGTGCTCAGTGTGCTGCATATATCTGTGCTCAGTGTGCTTTATTGTGGGGACTGGGGACCACCAGTATATAGTAGGAGGACAGTGCAGAGTTTTGCTGACCAGTGACCACCAGTATTATACGTTCTCTGCCTGAAAAACGCTCCATATCTGTGCTGCATTGTAGTATAGAGTAGGAGGACAGTGCAGAAATTTGCAGACCAGTGACCACCAGAATAATATCAGTACGGTACAGTAGTCCACTGCTCTACCTGCCTCTGTGTTGTCAAGTATACTATCCCATCCATACCTGTGGTGCATTTAAGTTTTTGTGCGCAGTATATATATATATAGTAGTAGGACAGTGCATAATTTTGCTGACCACCGGTATATAATATATAGCAGTACAGTAGGCCACTGCTCTACCTACCTCTGTGTCATCAAGTATACTATCCATCCATACCTGTGGTGCATTTAAGTTTTTGTGCACAGTATATATATAGTAGTAGGACAGTGCATAATTTTGCTGACCACCAGTATATAATATATAGCAGTACGGTACAGTAGGCCACTGCTCTACCTATCTCTGTGTCGTCAAGTATACTATCCATCCATACCTGTGGTGCATTTAAGTTTTTGTGTGCAGTATATATATAGTAGTAGGACAGTGCATAATTTTGCTGACCACCAGTATATAATATATAGCAGTACGGTACAGTAGGCCACTGCTCTACCTACCTCTGTGTCGTCAAGTATACTATCCATCCATACCTGTGGTGCATTTAAGTTTTTGTGCGCAGTATATATATAGTAGTAGGCCATTGCTATTGATATATTACTGGCATATAATTCCACACATTAAAAAATGGAGATCAAAAATGTGGAGGGTAAAATAGGCGGCTCATTGATCTATCTACCTGCATCCACAACTGGAAAGGAACCTCCCTGGTCCTGCTGCCGGTGTATAGCTTGGAAGGAGTAAAGAGGAATTCCGGAAACTCCAAAAATTTTTGCTCTCTCCATTGCTCCATACTGGGAGCTTGGCACGGTACGGTTCCAATTTTACTAACGTTAAGTGAATGCTTTCACTTTTATTTTGATGTAAAAGTGCACCTACTTTTTATACATTCTTTGAATTGTAAAATAAATAGTCGGTTTTTAATCCAAAATACTACACTATATGTGCTTTTTTTATTTTTTTGCATGGACACTTATTTTATAAGAAGTTTTCTGCTTTGAAGATTGATTGGAGGAAAGTGAACCTGTGGAAGAACAAAGAAATTTCTCTGGGACACTATAACAGACTCTCTCATTATTTCTCAACATTTTTCATTATTTTCAAATATTGTTATATACATTTGAGGTGGTAGCGCCCAAGCTATATTCAAATTTTTACTTTTAGATTATCTGTTATTGGTGATTGGGAATCACCCGAATATATCTGGGCAGCTCTTAGTCCACTAAGCGCTATTTTCTGATCCATATCCCCATATATTTTCTTTTTTAAAATAGGGAAAGATCAAGATCCACTTCCACCTCGTGCTGAAGCTGCTGCCACTAGTCATGGCCGAGACGATGAAATGACATCAACGTCGTTTGCCAAGGCCGATGCCCAATGTCATAGTAGAGAGCATGTAAAATCCAAAAAACAAAAGCTCAGTAAAATGACCCAAAAATCAAAATTAAAAGCGTCTGATGAGAAGCGTAAACTTGCCAATATGCCATTTACGACACGGAGTGACAAGGAACGGCTGAGGCCCTGGCCTATGTTCATGGCTAGTGGTTCAGATTCACATGAGAATGGAAGCACTCATCCTCTCGCTAGAAAACTGCAGTGCCACTCCTAGATGGGCCAGGTGTTTGTGTCGGCCACTTGTGTCGCTTAGCTTAGTCACACAGCGACCTTGGTGCACCTCTTTTTTTCTTTGCATCATGTGCTGTTTGGGGACTATTTTTTTAAGTGCCATCCTGTCTGACACTGCAGTGCCACTCCTAGATGGGCCAGGTGTTTGTGTCAGCCACTTGTGTCGCTTAGTTTAGCCATCCAGCGACCTTGGTGCACCTCTTTTTTTCTTTGCATCATGTGCTGTTTGGGGACTATTTTTTTAAGTGCCATCCTGTCTGACACTGCAGTGCCACTCCTAGATGGGCCAGGTGTTTGTGTCGGCCACTTGTGTCGCTTAGCTTAGTCACACAGCGACCTTGGTGCACCTCTTTTTTTCTTTGCATCATGTGCTGTTTGGGGACTATTTTTTTAAGTGCCATCCTGTCTGACACTGCAGTGCCACTCCTAGATGGGCCAGGTGTTTGTGTCGGCCACTTGGGTCGCTTAGCTTAGTCACACAGCTACCTCATTGCGCCTCTTTTTTTCTTTGCATCATGTGCTATTTGGGGACTATTTTTTAAATCGGCCATCCTGTCTGACACTGCAGTGCCACTCCTAGATGGGCCAGGTGTTTGTGTCGGCCACTTGGGTCGCTTAGCTTAGCCATCCAGCGACCTTGGTGCACCTCTTTTTTTCTTTGCATCATGTGCTGGTTGGGGACTATTTTTTAAATCTGCCATCCTGTCTGACACTGCAGTGCCACTCCTAGATGGGCCAGGTGTTTGTGTCAGCCACTTGTGTCGCTTAGCTTAGTCACACAGCTACCTCATTGCGCCTCTTTTTTTCTTTGCATCATGTGCTGTTTGGGGACTATTTTTTAAATCGGCCATCCTGTCTGACACTTCAGTGCCACTCCTAGATGGGCCAGGTGTTTGTGTCGGCCACTTGGGTCGCTTAGCTTAGCCATCCAGTGACCTTGGTGCACCTCTTTTTTTCTTTGCATCATGTGCTGTTTGGGGACTATTTTTTAAATCTGCCATCCTGTCTGACACTGCAGTGCCACTCCTAGATGGGCCAGGTGTTTGTGTCGGCCACTTGTGTCGCTTAGCTTAGTCACACAGCTACCTCATTGCGCCTCTTTTTTTCTTTGCATCATGTGCTGTTTGGGGACTATTTTTTAAATCGGCCATTCTGTCTGACACTGCAGTGCCACTCCTAGATGGGCCAGGTGTTTGTGTCGGCCACTTGGGTCGCTTAGCTTAGCCATCCAGTGACCTTGGTGCACCTCTTTTTTTCTTTGCATCATGTGCTATTTGGGGACTATTTTTTAAATCTGCCATCTTGTCTGACACTGCAGTGCCACTCCTAGATGGGCCAGGTGTTTGTGTCGGCCACTTGGGTCGCTTAGCTTAGTCATCCAGCGACCTCAGTGCAAATTTTAGGACTAAAAATAATATTGTGAGGTGTTCAGAATAGACTGGAAATGAGTGGAAATTATGGTTATTGAGGTTAATAATACTATGGGATCAAAATGACCCCCAAATTCTATGATTTAAGCTGTTTTTGAGGGGTTTTTGTAAAAAAACACCCGAATCCAAAACACACCCGAATCCGACAAAAATTTTCCAGGGAGGTTTTGCCAAAACGCGTCCGAATCCAGAACACGGCCGCGGAACCGAATCCAAAACCAAAACACAAAACCCGAAAAATGTCCGGTGCACATCACTAATATATATGTGTGTGTATATATATATATATATATATATATATATATATATATGTATATGCACACTTACATGCATATATTTATCTAAGTACAGGGGGGGGGGGCGCACCACTATTTATCTTGCCTCCACACAACTGGGACGAACTTAAGCCACTGGGTACCACCTAGGGTAAACAATATACATAGGGGTTCACATCTAGAAAACTGGTTGAAGGTTGGGATAAAGTTGTTAACAAGGTAAATAGTGAACTTGTAGATAGACTAGAACAGGCCTGGCCTGTGGCTCTCCAGCTTTTGTGAAACTACATATACCAGCATGCCCTGCCACGGTTTTAGCATCCCCTAATGGCAAAACTGTGGAAGGTCATGCTGGGACTTGTAGTTTCACAACAGCTTGAGAGCCACAGGTTGGCCAGGTCTTGACTAGAAAATAAGGTGCCCATACCTGCTGATGACACCAAATGATACAGAATTATTAACACAGGGCAGAACAGTAACTTTCTGTAGAAAGAGACTGGGGTCTATTTATTAAGCCTTGGATGGAGATAAAGTACCAGCCAATCAGCTCCTAACTGCCGTGTCACAAGCTGTGTTTGAAAAATGACAGGAGCTGATTGGCTGGTAATTTTTCTTTGTCCACTTTATCTTCATCCAAGGCTTAGTAAATAGACCCCTTAGACCAGGGGTGGCCAACCAGCCAGTGACAAAGAGCCCAAAAACCTTGTTAGGTACGTCAAAGAGCCGACATCGAGCCAATGGCGCGCATGCAAAAATGGAATGTGTCCTTGTGCCTGCTAGACCACACCCCTGGTATAAAATACATCGAAAAAGCAAGAACGACATAAAATAATTTTTTTTAAAGCCAGATCCATTGAAAAAGCCACTTTCAAAAAAAAAATTGATAAAGCCAGATTCACATAATAAACTTCAGCTCCCCCATGTGTCACTCTAGCCAACACCCTCCTGTCACTCCAGCCAGCTCCCCCATGTGTCACTCCTGCTAGCACCCTCCTATGTCACTCCAGCCAGCTCCCCCATGTCACTCCTGCTAGCTCTCCCATGTGTCTCTCCAGCCAACACCCTCCTGTCACTTCAGCCAGCTCTTTCATGTGTCACTACTGCCAAGACCCTGCTGTGTCACTCCAGCCAGCTCCCCCATGTGTCACTCCAGCCAACACTCTCCTGTCACTCCAGCCAGCTCTTCCATGTGTCACTCCTGCTAGCACCCTCCTATGTCACTCCAGCCAGCTCCCCCATGTGTTACTACTGCCAAGTCCCTGCTGTGTCACTCCAGCCAGCTCCCCCATGTGTCACTCCTGCTACCACCCTCCTATATCACTCCAGCCAGCTCTCCCATGTGTCACTGCTTCCAGCACCCTCCCGCGTCACTCCTGCCAGGACCCTCCTATGTCACTCCAGCCAGCTCTCCCATGTGTCACTACTTCCAGCACCCTCCTATATCACTCCAGCCAGCTCCCCCATGTGTCACTCCTGCTACCACCCTCCTACAGTATGTCACTCTAGCCAGCTCCCCCATGTGTCACTCCTGCTACCACCCTCCTACAGTATGTCACTCTAGCCAACTCTCCCATGTGTCACTCCTGCTACCACCCTCCTATGTCACTCCAGCCATATCTCCCATGTGTCACTACTTCCAGCACCCTCCCACGTCACTCCTGCCAGGACCCTCCTGTGTCTCTCCAGCCAGCTCTGCCATGTGTCACTCTAGTCCACCCTCATGTATCACTACAGCCCCCCCACCCCCACCCCCACATCAACTCATGCCATTGCAGCAGTCCCTAATGTGTCCTCTGTTTGCTTGCGGGTGTCTCACCTCTAGTATCTGACTCCTTCAGTTTTCAGTCCCTATAGTGCTGTTGCGTGTCTGGCTGGAGTGCAGCGGTTTCTGTATCTGTTGTGGTCACATTATTTAGAGTGTTGGGAGCCACATTTGAATAAAGAAAGAGTCACATGTGGCTCAAGAGTCACAGGTTGGCCACCGCTGCCTTAGACTTTTCAATTTCTGGTGGGAAAGTAACAGTTTCGCTGGACTTTGTCCTGACTATCCAACTTCACGCTGGGGAGTAGCATCCATCTAATAGTGATGTTGGTTGTGTTCCTGGCCTCTATGGAGGGGACAGATTGAGGTTGGCCTAGCACATTATCAGCCTTTCCCTTTC
This sequence comes from Pseudophryne corroboree, assembly GCF_028390025.1. NCBI lineage: Eukaryota > Metazoa > Chordata > Amphibia > Anura > Myobatrachidae > Pseudophryne > Pseudophryne corroboree. The sequence goes on from NC_086452.1 coordinate 90,248,184, forward strand.
ATTCTGACACAAAGCTTAATAAGGTACTATAGTATGAAAAATTGACAGCCCAGGGAAAGATGGGGTTTTGAGGAGACATCTACTGTCACCTTCACCAAGGTGTTCCCTCACACAGGGCACTAGTTATGTCTCTGCTTTATATTCCTTGGTAATTTTATGTACACTTCGGTTTATATGATAACATGGAAAAACCTGGTACATGGCTATGAGAAACAGAAGATACTGAATGACCATGAAACTATAAGACAACAAGCCAATGATGTGAAGGCGCTGAAATCACTGCTGTCTCAAGGTTACTTGGACATTCAGCCCTGAATTACCAGAGCATCCCTCTGATCTATTTGTGGGAGCATTGAACTATCAGGGTAGATGAATACAGGAAGGTCACAGGGGCGTAGCTACCATAGGTGCAGGGAGTGCAGCTGCTATGGGGCCCAGAGCTGATGGAGGCCACCTTCCTTGTCACAGTTGCATGTGTTATAACAAAAAATTCACCTTTGGGTGGTTTATAGAGGCCCTTACAAACTTTTGCTTTGGGGCCTACAATATATCTAGTTATGCCCCTGGAACTGCTCATTGTAATGTGGTATAAAATGAACTGGAGGGCATTATAATGTTACATAACATGAACTAGAACACTGTAATGCGTCACAATATGAAGTGGAGGCACTATAGTGTAGCATAATAGGAAGCAGGTACACTGTACTGTAGCATAATATAAACTGGGGGCACTGTAATGTGGCATAATATGAACTGGGGACTCTGTAACAGGAACACTGCGATATTCTGCTCCGTCTTCCACTTTCACATACGTAAAAAGACCATTCCCATTTCCTAGCCGTCTTTTTCTCTCCAGGGTATATCACCAGCAGAGCCAGCTCCCTAACGCAGAACATAGCATTCTGTCGCTCCTGAGGCCAGGAACTACAAGTCCCAGCAGGACATATCAGCCTGTGTTTGAAAGCACAAAGTTATTATGGCTTCATAACTAACTGATCAAGTCAGTTATACGATTTGGAAAATAATGAGAATAAAGTTGCTTGATATAAATTTACCAGTGAGGCTAAATTCTATCCTGGGTGATGGTCGCAAAGTGCTGTTCCAGACCGGCACATTGCAGTGATCACCATCGCAACTTTTTTCTTGCACTCCACGTAGCTGCACAGGAAAGTTTGCAGTGTTTTACCTTTCATTATAAGTAACTATGGGTCTGATTTGTACGTCAAGCTGATGGTTCACATACAAGTCTGATGGTGGATGCACTGAGCATGCACAGGACCTGTTCTAGGCATGTGCAGAATGAGTCCTGCGTGGTGATGATAATAATAATAATAATAATAATGGTAATAATTTTATTTATATAGCGCTCTTTTTCCAAGAGGACTCAAGGCGTTTTACAGACATCACAAACAATGCACATAATACAGAAGATGTAAGTAATACAGCGATAGACAAGCCACAGAGGCGTAAAAAGAAACCCTAGAGCACACAGTAAGCAGAGTGCAGGATTGGTGTAGGCATTTTGTGTATTCCACCCCCACAGGGTACCACCAGGTGAGGGAGCCCGGTGTGGGTCATAGGGTCAACAGTAACTATGTTGACAGTCATTAGGTCGACCACTATTGGTCGACAGTGACTAGGTCGACACCTGAAATATATCAACAGTATCATTAGGTCGACTTGGAAAAGGTCGACCAGAGTTTTTTATTCATTTTTTTCGTAAAGTGTCATTTTCTTCGTAAAGTGACCCCAGTTAGTGCACCGTATCCCCTCGCATGGCTCGCTTTGCTCGCCATGCTTCGGGCAAGGTACCTCGCTGCGCTCGGCACAGGTTACCGTTCCCAATCGTGGTCCACGTGGAAAAAGTTTAAAGAAATAAAACGCAATGTGAAAAACTCATGTCAACCTTTTCACGTGTCGACCTAATGCATGCCGACCAATAGTGTCAACCTATTGAGTGTCGATCTAAGTGCTGTTGACCTAAAGATTGGATACCGAGGGAGCCATCAAGGGTGCAATGCGTAGGATTACCCTGAGTGGAATAGCCCACCGCTAGGAGAGATGACACAAAATGGGGGTGATTGCAGCATCCTAATGCTCAAAGTAGGGTCCCAACAAAACCGTCAAGTCAATATAGTTTTCATTCCATCCACAAGCGTACCAAATAAGGCAGCCATGTTGGGCGCACTACAAAGGTTACAATGTGGGAGGTGAGCCATACAAGGGCCCAGTGCATATATGGGAAAATTGACACTTGTGTACAGTATACTATACCCTGCATGGCAAGATCCACATGAAGTACATCCTGCCTGGTCCTGGTGCTCACCCCCTCAGTTCCCTGCTCAGATTGAGGGGTATTCCTGGGAGCAGTCATGATGTTCTCAGATGGAGGGGTAGTAGGCATTGGTCCTGGTGTTCATGGCAGAGGTGAGGAAAGGCCACATAAATATCCTGATCTGCAGTGTTTGTAGAACTAGTTTAATTAGAGATTCTAGAGTAGTCCAAATCCAGTTTAAACTCCGGTTCTAACTGCATCCATAAAATACATCCTTAACAAATGCATACATCCCAAATGCATGCAGGCCAAGTCCTGGCTGCAGGCCTTGATGATATTGCTCTTAAATACTACACACTATGGGCCTAATTGAAGGTTGATTGCAAAATCTTCCTCTAATGGGCAAAACCATGTGCTCTGCAGGTGTGGCAGATGTAACGTGTGAGTTACATATTGGTGGGTTATTTTGTTTCTGTGCAGGGTAAATACTGGCTGCTTTATTTTTACACTGCAATTTAGATTTCAGTTTGAACACACCCCACCCAAATCTAACTCTCTCTGCACATGTTACATCTGCCACACCTGCAGTGCACATGGTTTTGCCCATTAGAGGAAGATTTTGCTTTTACGATCAACCTTGAATTAGGCCCCATATCAGCTGGCACAGGGGCAGGTGTGTTCATCAGGATGTCCAGCTAATTAACAGAGGGGGTTTTGCATTGAAGACAGATCACAGACTGTTGCAGACAATCTTTCTTGGGTTGTGAAAAGTGTAGCCAGAATGAGATGGTAAACTCAGATATAGAAGCATGAAGATTTTATTTTTACCTGTAAAGAAAGGAGAGATGGGATTTTCGTTCCGGTTCCAACAGCATCTTTAAAATATATCCTTAACAAATGCATACATCACAAATGCATACTGACCAAGTCCTGCTAACTCTCAGTCCTCCCTTAGCCGCAACATGAGTGACAGAAGCTGCAATCTGGATCTTTCTACAAAACAGGAGCGTGCTTTGTAGGCAAGCCAAGTGCAGGGGTCGGCGTAGTCACTGTCTGGATCCATCAGAGGAAGGTATTCTGACGACCAGTCATACTAGGCTTCGGCTTATGTAGGTGACCAACAGCTGCGATCATCGCGACCAATTATCTTTGGATGCAGCACTCACATCGCAGATGCTGGCAGGAGGCACGGACGCCTCCTGCGGTATCACCATATTACTAGTATGGTATTGCACAGCTGCTTCCCATAGCAGTAATTGCTATTGCCCTTTGTTATCCATCAAAGTCACCAATCATCAGTGGCTTTGTAAAGCCGATGTATAGTATATCTACCCCACTGATTACATAGATCAGATATGTTCAGCCTAAGAGATTATTTCATATAACCATAGCTGAAGATAGCATGTTACCAGGCATCAGCTGCAGTACCCTATGGTTAATTTCAGTTTAAGAACTTGTAATTAATAAAACCAGATTACAAAATGAGTACCTATAATAATCAATGTGTCAGTGTGTTGATCAAATTACCCACCCAGACCATGCTCACTCTAATGATTGGTTAGCCATGCCTCTCTGGAGGCTGGCCCCATCCCCACTGGAGGCTGACAACACCCTTATGGGCCCCTATCACTGCTTTCCCCCGATGGGCCCTTCATGTCCCAGCAGGACACTGGTGCAGGGTGTGCGATGCACATGTGCCCCTGGAGAGTGAAGCGGGGGCATGTCCCCGGAGACCCAGGGACGGATTTAGGGGTCAGGCTGCCCCTAGGCTCATTATTGGCTGAACCCCCCCACCCACGTCATTGCCCCCTTTCATTTTGGATGACAGTCCAGAAGCCTCGAGACTACTAAAGCAGCCCCAACCTAACTCTACTACCAACTCCCGGACCCCAATTTGCTGCCCATTGTCCCACCCCCATCATTTGCTAAATAAAATCTAAAAAAACGTTAGATGACACCAGACCTGAGCCCAGATAAGTAGTACCCTTTCCTCCCCCCTCTCAGCACCACTGTGTATTGGAGCCGGTCATGTGACCAGCACTGGGGATACCAGCGGTCACCATGCTGACGCCGGCATCCCGACTGCTTACCAGCCCGACAGCTGACATGCCGACTGACAGGGATTATTCCACTCGCGGGTGTCTCCCAGCCCCAACCCCTGTGTATAGCCAGCTTAAATGACTCCATAATACTTCCCACTCTGCGTTCGCTCATTTGCATCCATCTGTTATATTGATGTGCACAGCACACAACTGCCAGAGTGCTCACCCTGCATCAGCAAGTTACAAACAGAGGGGAGAAAGACAAAGGCAGGGTGAAAGAAGAGGTAAAGAGACAAACAGAGCAGGAGAGAGGAGACAGAGAAGCTGGTGGATGGAGATAGGGAGAGAGAAGGAATGAGAGAGATAAAGAGAAAATAAGAGGGGTGAGAAAATAGAGAGAGAGAGATTGGCAGAGACAAATTGACAGAAAGATAAAGATAAAGGGGAAGATATACAAAGCAGTGATGAGAGCGGAGAAGTGAGCCAGTGGAGAAGTTGCTCATAACAGCCAATCAGCATTGAGGTAACATTTATCATTTGCATACTATCAAATTATACAGAGCAGCTGATTGGTTGCCATGGGAAACGTTTCCACTGGCTCCCTTCTCCACTCTTTTCACTGCTTAGTACATGTCACCCAAAGTGAGAGAAAAGGGGAGAAAAGCAGGCAGGCAAAACGGGAACATTTACTAATAAGCGGGTTGTTAAAGCAGCAGATCATCGACAGCTTTCACCAATAGTTTTAAAACAAGCCTATTTTATCATTAGTTCCTAAAGCTGATTTAAAACCATTGGTCAAAGCCACCGATCTGCCAAACCGCCACCTTAGTAAACATTACCCCACAGACAGACAGATATACACAGAGCATGAGAGACAAGGAAAGATACAAAATAAGACAGACAGAAAGGGGGAGAATGAAAGTCAGCATGTTAGCCGTGAGCAGCCAGTGGAAGGCACTTTGTAACCAGTGAGATCACTAACTGACCGCTCCTTGCCCACTGTGGGGGTAATTCCAAGTTGATCGCAGCAGGATTTTTGATAGCAATTGGGCAAAACCATGTGCACTGCAGGGGAGGCAGATATAACATGTGCAGAGAGAGTTAGATTTGGGTGGGTTATTTTGTTTCTGTGCAGGGTAGATACTGGCTGCTTTATTTTTACACTGCAATTTAGATTGCAGATTGAACTCACCACACCCAAATCTAACTCTCTCTGCACATGTTATATCTGCCTCCCCTGCAGTGCACATGGTTTTGCCCAATTGCTATAAAAAATCCTGCTGCGATCAACTTGGAATTACCCCCTGTCTCTCCCCTTTAGACTGTAAACTCTCATGAGTTGGGCCCTCGTGCTTTTTCCTTCCCTTACTTTTACCATCATCATCTCCCTAGTGCCTACAACAGCCCTTAATACTGTGTACTGCTGCCCTGCTGTTTCACTTAGTCATATGACAGCTGATGCAGCAATGTTTATAAACCTTGTCCTTGGGGGTAATTAAGAATTGATCGCAGCAGCAAATTTGTTAGCAGCTGGGCAAAACCATGTGCACTGCATGGGGGGAGGGGGGGGGGGCAGATATAACATGTGCAGAGAGAGTTAGATTTGGGTGGGGTGTGTTCAAACTGAAATCAAAATTGCAGTGTAAAAATAAAGCAGCTAGTATTTACTCTGCACAGAAACAAAATAACCCACCCAAATATTACTCTCTCTTTCTCTCTGCAAATGTTATATCTGCCCCACCTGCAGTGCACCAACTGCTAACAAATGTGCTGCTGCGATCAACTCTGAATTACCCCCTAAGTTCTACTCACTTACTATAGATGTGCGCAGGAAAATTAGCAATGTTTGGCTACTATATAAAGTGGTAATATGTCCACAGCAAAACATCCGGGCGGCAGCCGGCAACACATCGCACTGAATTGGTTCCCTTGCCAAAGAGAAAAAATAAACACTTTTGAGAGAAAAAGCAAATTAAAAGCCATATACAGCAGAGGGATGAAGAAAATGTCATAGGGGTTAAGAGGAAGACAAAAGACATGATGAAAAGGTGCCAATGAAAGAGAAAATAACAGTTGAGAGTGAGACCATTAATACACAATAACAAAAATTGCAGATTTATTTGTGTTATTAGCATTTACTTCTATAATACATACAATTGATCATCTGTCCATAGACAATGCTGATGAATATATTACTGAAGGAATGTTTACAATGCTGCATAAGGTGTATATCAGGCATGTCCAAACTACAGCCCTCCAGCTGTTGAGAAACTACACATCCCAGCATTCCCTGACACAGCTTTAGCAATCTCTGACGCAAAACTGTGTCAGGGCATGCTGGGATATGTAGTTTCACAACAGCTGTAGGGCCGCAGTTTGGACATGCCTTGTGTATATATACAATAGAGGTAGGAAAGTTTTTGAGTCTTGTAGTTCCACAGGAGTCAGAGAACAGGCTGCATATGCCTATTTTACAGTATGAGGGTTATTAAAAATCAGTAACACCAACTGCACCTCCAGGTTATCTCCTAAATGGAAATTTTGAAGGTTTAGAATTTAGTTAACCAAAAATTCATTGCAAATTGTAGCTGCACAGATCAATCGTTTTCCAAAAGTGTAATGTATGTCATATATATGTCTCATTAATCTACACCAGAGCCATTATAGTCCAATTTTTGAGAATACTCATGCTTGAGTCCAGATGGTTAAAGTAAATTGACTGAGGTGCTAATAAAGTCAACTTTGCTCAAGCATGGATATCCTTAAAACCTGAACTGTAATGTCAGAGTTTGGGAAATCGAAATTCTTTAACAGAATAATTGCACTGGTATTTTAACACAAATGTTATCTATAAAAACTACACCATAGAGCAGACTTGTAATAATAACAATGGTAATTGGTTTTCTGTCGGCTTGCCTGTATTCTGCTTATATCTATATATTTAATCGGCAAAGCAATTTTTTTGTGAGAGCAAAAAAAACAAAACACAGATTTTGATGGTTCAAGTGTCATTCAATAGGGTGTGTGATATAGATGGTCAATAAGGTTGCATAGTTTTGATAAGTGGTCAGGTTGTTGAGGAATAACACACCAAAGAAGTGATTTTAGAAAAAGCATTGAGCGGGGTGCGCATTTTTTTTTACTCGAATTCGAGCAATGGTTGACTAGCAGATATATATATATATATATATATATATATATATATTTTATGTGTGTGTGTGTGTGTGTGTGTGTGTATACACACACACACACACACACACACACACACACATATATACACACACACACACACAAACACATACAAACGTAGCTACATAAATACACACACACACACACACACACACACACACACACACACACACACACACACACACACACACACCAGTAATAGTTTTTGGTAGCTGGTGGCTCTTTCTAACTGGAGTGTAACTACAAGTCACAGCATGACCTGACAATAGCATGCTGTGACTTGTAGTTCCACAGCAGCTGGAGAGCCAGGAGGCACCAAAAGCCTTACCAATAACAATTTTAGGCCCTGATATATTCACACCATGTAATACATTTCTATTAGAGAGTGAATATGACATTTAAACAGGGAGACAGCGCTTATGTCTGTGCTCTGATTAGCTACAAAGCACTGAACTAGCGGGAGTTTAAAAAACAGAATTAATAGTAAACATATACAACATCATGAAGTCCAGAGTAAATTAAGAGATAACACTGAAATATCCAGTGCCTTACATTGCATATATTACTAGAGTAACAAATCTAGCTGTGACATACAGTTTAACTGGAATGCGATAACCTTAAGTTCTGGAATGTCTCAAGTCCAATAAACCAATAATAAAACAGTTACTTTGATCTACATGTATCTTTCTAGCCCGGAAGAAAAGTTGGCTTGTCTCATATAGGAATTGTTGTTATATTGGCAAACCCCATTCATTTGTGGAGTAGGTAACGTCAGGAGCTGTTCTGTGTGTCCTATACAGGTCCCAGGCCTCATTGAGAGTCTGTTGGGGGTGCCATATATCTGGGAATTTGTGGGAGAATAACTGGCCTGAGGCACCGAGATGTGAGGTGGAGACGAGGAGTATGAATAGGTTAAATTGGAGGACATTGAGTTGGTCGATCTGTTTATGAGGGACCCTACACCTGTAGGGCTAACTGGCTGAGTCTGAAAGCAGGAGAGATCTCCTACAGAACAGCTGTTACCCAGGTTCTCAAGGTCTCCATTTAAACCCATTGAGTGGTGATTGAGTTCTGAACCAGGAGACGGCTGCATCAGGGACTGCTGGCTTATCAAACTGTCTATGCTGAACATCCTGTGCTGTGCTTGCCCAGGGCCACCAGGAGCCTGGTAGTGATGGATCATTGCTGGGTGGTGGGATGTTGAGTGTAACTGGTGGTTGTACCCAGATCCAGCACTGGAGTAGAGACTGTTAGGAAATGAGGGTCTTCCAGCTGGGGTGGGAGTAAAAGCACTGCTGTTCTGCATGTATCCTGGGTAGGTGGTAATATCTGTCCTCTTAAACCTCTTTCTCCTCCTGAGGAAGCTCCCATTGTCGAACATGTCCTCTGCTGCTGGGTCTAGAGTCCAGTAGTTGCCCTTCCCCGGGTGACCCGGTTCTCTTGGGATTTTCACAAAGCAATCATTGAGGGTTAAGTTGTGTCTGATGGAGTTCTGCCATTTCTTTGAGTTTTCTCTGTAGAAGGGGAACCTCTCCATGATGAACTTGTAAATCCCTCCGAGGGTTAGCTTCCTCTCTGGAGAATTGGCTATAGCCATGGCAATTAGGGCGATGTAGCTGTAGGGTGGCTTTCCCCGCTGGACAGGACGCTTTCTTCTCCTTCCCCCCGAAGCTTGGAGGTGCTCGTCTTGGTGGCCAACACCGACCTCATCCGCCGGGCTGCAGCTCCCCTTTGGCTCCGACTTGATTAAAACCCCCTCCTTGACCCTGACGGATCCTGGGGAGTCCATGGACATGTTGGGGGAGCTCCCCATGGGGCTGGAAGCCTCAGTGGGTGAGTGCTGTGAATCCACAGTCATGGTACACATACCTGAATAGTAGGAGAAATTTGCCAAATTCATAAACAAAACCCTCTCAGATTCCCCTCAGTAAATGTCACCTGGGATCTCTCCAAACAGACCAGGTGCTGTGAGCACTCATCCAACCGGTCTTATATATCAGCCAGCAAAAAACATCCTGGCGCCTCCCAACTCCCCAGCACAATGTCAAAGCCCTTAATTGCTATGCCCACCCCTAATGGTCCCTAGATATCCTTTAACCCAGCGCAGATTAGCTCCCTACTATGCCACAGCAGCAGCAGTTATCCGCGCCTTAGAGGAAGAGCAGCCCATGGAACTCCGGCTGGCGCAGAACCACAAATCCCAGATAGCTGGGGATCCAGAGGAAGCAGGCATCTGTGTCTTCAGGTTGCACGGTACAGATATATGGCCCTGAGGATGTTTTAAATGGACAGAAATGTGGCTTTAAATATGTGACATGACGACTTCAAGTAGAATATGTTGGTTGGAAAAGGTGGGTGCCCTTCCAGACAGTTGCCCACTAGAGGGATTTACTATTGCCCCTGGTTTCTGATTTTCTTGGTGATAAACATATAAATGTACTACAACATATTCTATTTTAGACATAAATAAATAAACAAATAAAAGAATGCTTTTATTATTTTCTAACGGTCTCATTTATCAATGAGTGATACATTCCACTGTGAGTGGTAAATTGCACCAGCCAATCAGCTCCTAACTGCCATGTTACAGACTGTTTGGAAAATGACAGTTAGAAGCTGATTGGCTGCTGCAATTTATAACTCACAGTGAAATTTATCACTCATTGATAAATGAGCCCATAAGTTTGTTACCTATTATTAGTAACTTATTAAACAATGCAACGTCGGCTACTTTCTTTTTATTTTAATTACATACATCCCTTCATTTATATTAAACCCTAATAGCTGATATGATATCAGTTCCTTCTACAGGTTATGTCTATTGCACACGCTATTAAGATAATTAAATCTATTCTAGCATAACATTCTGTTCAAATTTGTAAGTATTAATCTGACATTAGTTATGTTTTGTTGTCTTTGTATTATTTAAGCTTTGACCTCTTTAACCAAGCAGATGATATTGGGAAGGAAGAAACAATGTGTAATATACGTTATATTCATTAACCATGTCAAGTCCATATAGCTCGCACATAACTTAATTGAATTTGTATTTATATTTTTTTATTAAAATTATTTGAAACAATGAATCGATAGTTTTCCAGCGCTCTGCCGTAAAACTAAACAGGGCTCAATATTTAAAGGTCTTTTAAACCCCCTAAAACATAAATTAATGTACTTGATTGAGGCAAAACAAATAGTTTCAGAATGATTGGTGTGCTGGACTCTTGAATGAGGTTTTTGGAAGGTATGTTTAACGCCGCGAAATGATTTTGTTAATGATTCAATATTTATATATCTTGTTTCCTTATCGCGGATAGGGATCTAGTGGATTAAACGAACGAGGGGCCTGATAGCCGGATTACTGTGTGTGGGCTGGGATTGGTGTTTAGCACCTAGTCAGGGAATGTTAATTGATATCTCTAGTAATCAGGGTATTATTTATATAGAGGCAAAATGAGTCCTTAGTAACTGTATAATTGCTTTCCTAATCACCTGGATATTCTGACTCCACTGCCGGCGTGGGAAAATAATTAAAGACTTTATCAGACCAGGAGGGGCAGTGAAATGGTCACTTTTCTCCATTTACTGTACATTAATGTAACATTTAAATTCCTGTAAAACTGTAAACCCCCGTTAATTAAGTCATGACGGTCTGTTCCTAACATGCTGTGATTCTTTGCAGTGGAACTGTAAAAATAAATTAAATGGAAAAGTGTCTGGCTCCTGTGTATTTTGTTACATTTTCATATTCATCTAAATACAATGGGATTTTACCATCAGGCACTGGATATTATCAACATTATCCGGCACTCCTCAGTGTGTACTGTTTGGATGATCTTTAATCCTATATACCGTAGTTGGGCACCACTTAACCTGTCCTGTTTTATCCATATGTTCATAGCAGGGAGATGTCAAAAATCTTATCACCAGCACAATAAACATCGTCTTAAACCCAATCCTCTACCTGTCTTCTGCGGAGAACTTACTTTTCTGACTTTATAATTTTGCATTTTTATGAAACAAGATCCCATAAAGAAATATGTAAATACTGTTAACAAAAACTATTCATAAGTTGTTCACTGCTTGCTGCCATATATTGCGACTTTGCCCCATATTATATTACTGTCTCAAATTGTCTCAAATAATAAATAGCAACAACATAAAAATAGTACCAATAAAAAACAACAAATATAATAATAATAATAATAATAATAATAATAAACTTATTATTATTATTATTATTATTATTATTATTATTATTATTATTTATGTAACACAATAAGACATAAATAGCTGTAACTATTTTGAAATATATAGATTTATGGAAACTTTGTAATATTCCATATTCCTGTTCACTCTGCTTTTTTTTTTTTTTTTGTAAGAATATAATACATTTCTAGGTCAAAGATCAACTTCACCTCATGAGGGACCTACCTCTTTCATAGGATTACCATCATTTTGAAACAATAGTAAAAACAGGATAGCCATGTGATATGATTTAAATTCAATCAATTAACACCATGCTTTTGGGTGCCAGGTACTAAAAGACAACTTTGGGATCTTATGACCTCTTTCTGTTTATGTGGGTTACATAGAGACATAGAATTTGGCGGCAGATAAGAACCAATTGGTCCATCTAGTCTGTCCATGCACATGCACACACTAGGGTCAACTTTTGTTGGCAGACAATTAACCTACCAGTACATTTTTGGATTGTAGGAGGAAGCCGGAGTACCCAGAGCAAGCAAGTGGAGAATATACAAACTCCACACAGTTAGGGTTAATGCTAACCATTACACCATCTGTACTGTTAATCTGTGCACTGGGCAAGGTAGGATGATTCAAGGATCACTTCTATATAAAAAGAGAAAGAGGCAGAAATATGAGCTGAAATCATTATATAGGGCCTGATGCCGAGATAAATGTGCCCCTTTTTGCAGAGTATATTTAGTGTTTTCTCATTCATTAATGCCCTGGAACAAAGTGTACACAAGTACAGGTGGTGGAAAGTTTATGCAGCTACACTTACAGATGTGAAGAGGCCTAACTGGGCTGTAATAGGACATTGTCATGTAGGTAATACTCAGTGTGCAAGTGTTGACCCATAAGTGTAAATAGGCCTTTTTCTTTGGGTATAACATCCACCTACTAATGGTAAAATTGTGCATCGCTGATTAGAAGACAGGAAACTAAGGAAATATATGGATCGGGCATACACCACTGCATACCCAATGGTATACGTGCATCTCTGATGTTAGGAGATCCACGCATGCACAGGATCTGTACTGCACAGTTGCAGAATTGCTGCTGCAATGATGGTTGCAGTGCCCCCTAAGCTGCAGCATGTGGGATGGGAAAGGGATGGAGATGGCCGGCGCTTCAGAAACCAGGGGTGCATTGGTCCAATTTTCTGGGTATTCTGAGGCCAGTGGCTGTGTTCTTGGATGCAGCTTCACTGGCCCCAGAAGCGTTAGCTATACGGCTATCCTGAGTAGCCTGAGGGTTACTCATATGTCCGATGTATACACAGATGATCTGACCCTGCGTCTTCGGATGCAGCAGTGGATCAGAGAAGCCAACAGGAGGCTCCTGCGCCATTAGCATATTATTGCATTGCTGCTGCGTACAAAGTTGCAGCAGCTGTGCAGTAGCGTCCATCTCTGAATAAAGCCTTATACACACTTTTTTCTGTGCATGCAATACTGGAAACCCATACACCAGATTTCCTTCCAACGCAGCATCAGGCTCATTATTTTCATTCAATTTAGTATGTAAGGTTTTAATAGTTTGGCAACAATAGAACATACTATATATACATTAAAGACCAATCAAATATAAACTTTGTTTTCGTGCCAGTTTGTCCAGTGAAAAAGATCTGATTGGCCGCCGTGAGTTCCTGTATATTTATGGTGTTTTCACCAAATTATTAAATTAGCTGTAAAATTTTGTACATTCTCTACCTGCCTCCCAGCCTGCAGCCAGACAATGAATGGCTGTCAGCATGCAGATTGGTAGATGGCTGGAGCTATCCACCAATCAGAGTGCTGACATCCATTCACTGCATGGAGGCATGTGGAGAGAAGGCACCGGACCACAGGAGGGGCATGCTATGATTTTTTTTACATTTATTCCTGTGAATGGGTGTGTTAGGGCCCCAGTGCTTTGCTTTGCCCAGGGCCTTCAATGCTGTAAAGATGGCCCTGACCTCCCCACACTCTTCTGTAAACACTGTCCTCCCCACACTCCTTTCTATAAATGCTGAACCCGGGTTTTTAATAGAACGACAGAACTTTGTAAAGTTGAGTGGGTCATTTTTGCCATGGTTGGTGGTATATAATAAGTTGGGAGCTGCTAACAACCAATGTTATGCTGAATTTTAATACAGACAATGGGGGTCATTCCAAGTTGATCGCTAGCTGCCGTTGTTCGCAGTGTAGTGATCAGGCTAAAAATCAGAATTTCTGCGCATGCGTACAAGCCACAGTGCGCACGCGCGACGTACTTTCACAAAAAACTATGCAGTTTTACACAAGGTCGAGCGACGCTTTTCAGTCACTCTGCTGATCGGTGAGTGATTGACAGGAAGTGGGTGTTCCTGGGTGGTAACTGACCGTTTTCCGGGAGTGTGCTATAAAACGCAGGCGTGTCAGGTAAAAACGCAGGTGTGCCTGAGGAAACGGGGGAGTGGATGGCTGAACGCAGGGCGTGTTTGTGACATCAAAGCAGGAACTAAACAGACTGAAGTGATCGCAAGGAAGAAGTAGGTCTGCAGCTACTCTGAAACTGCTTGAAAAAATTTCAGCACTATTCTGCTAACCTTTCGTTCGCACTTCTGCTAAGCTAAGATACACTCCCAGAGGGCGGCGGCTTAGCGTTTGCACTACTGCTAAAAGCAGCTAGTGACCGATCAACTCGGAATGAGGGCCAATGGGCCTAAATCAGATCTGATCGCAGCAGCAAATTTATTAGCTAGTGGGCAAAACCATGGGGGTAATTCCAAGTTGATCGCAGCAGGAAATTTTTTAGCAGTTGGGCAAAACCATGTGCACTGCAGAGTAGGCAGATATAACATGTGCAGAGAGAGTTAGATTTGGGTTGGTTATTTTGTTTCTGTGCAGGGTAAATACTGGCTGCTTTATTTTTACACTGCAATTTAGATTGCAGATTGAACACACCACACCCAAATCTAACTCTCTCTGCAAATGTTATATCTGCCTCCCCTGCAGTGCACATGGGTGGTCATTCCGAGTTGTTCGCTCGTTGACGATTTTCGCTATATTGCGATTAGTCGCTTACTGCGCATGCGCAAGGTTCGCAGAGCGCATGCGCTTAGTTATTTTATACAAAAGTTAGGTATTTTACTCACGGCATAACGAGGATTTTTCATCGTTCTGGTGATCGTAGTGTGATTGACAGGAAGTGGGTGTTTCTGGGCGGAAACTGGCCATTTTCTGGGCCTGTGCGAAAAAACGCTGGCGTTTCTGGGAAAAACGTGTGAGTGTCTGAAGAAACGGGGGAGTGTCTGGGCGAACGCTGGGTGTGTTTGTGACGTCAAACCAGGAACTAAACTGACTGAACTGATCGCAATGGCTGAGTAAGTCTGGAGCTACTCAGAAACTGTTAAGAAATTTCTATTCGCAATTCTGCGAATCTTTCGTTCGCAATTCTGCTAAGCTAAGATACACTCCCAGAGGTCGGCGGCTTAGCATGTGCGAGCGAACAACTCGGAATGAGGGCCATGGTTTTGCCCAACTGCTAACAAAATTCCTGCTGCGATCCACTCAGAATTACCCCCCATGTGCACTGCAGGGGGGGGGGGGGGGGTAATTTGTTATCAGCTGCCACCCACGTTTGTGAGGAATGCATGTGAAAATATTTTAAACTATAAGAAAATATTTTAATATTTTACTACAGATTATATTTGATCCACATGAGCGCACACTTATACATTTTGACGATATACTCTCTACTTCTTAGTGTGCAGCCGGTGGTTTATTTTCTGTTTTTCTAAAGATGTTTAGAAATAGAGGCATAGAGAAAAGAAATGACCTCTGCAATAGGATCTTTGGTAATGAGTCCAATACAATACAGACACCCCAGATAGATGCTGAGGATACGGATGCACTATTTTGGGAGGCAGAGAGACTCTTAACTAAAGAAATAAAGGCATGGTGGGAAATTAAGGGCCTTGAACATTACATTATGGCAAACAGGATCCCTAGGGGATTAAGAATAAAAAAAAATCCCACATTTGGCCTAGAGGATACAGACTTTATTAACAAATGGGACAACATACTACATGAATGTTCGATTAGCTTAATAGAGCTGATTATTGATGAGAAAAAGAAAACCCTGATCAAAATAGAAGAGGAGCTTAAATTATAAGAGCAGATCCTCATACTACATAAAGACAAAGAAAGTTTTAAAGCTAATGATTAAACTGAGATAAACTCTTACCAAAAAAACTGGAGAGAATTGAAGAAGAGGTGATAAAGGGTAAGGAGAAGACATTTCTACGAGACAAACAAGACTACCTCAACAATAAAGTTAAAAATTGGAGTAGAAACAACGTTAGACCAGTAGTGAAACCCAGTAGATATGGGGAACAGAAAAGATGGATTCCAACACCCAGGGGTGTATCTAGGGGTCCGAGCGCCCCTGGCTGGTGGGGTCGGGCTGGCTGAGTGACATCTCACGCAGCCACCCCTATGTGAAAAATGGCGGCAGACCACCTGCATACGCAGCCTAGCTGCAGGGGGTCTTCCACAGTTGCTGCAACCACACTTAAATTGCGGTCGCTGAGCAGGCCATTCAGCATGCTGGACGGCCTTGCCCTGCGATGGATGAGCATACCCCAGCATGCAATAGAAAGGATTGTAGGCTTTTTAGCAGAATCTGCAATCCTTACCGAATAACCCCCACTGCCATTAGTACATCTGATCCTGCCCATAGGCACACACATATACACTTACATACATACTGTCACACACAAAACATACAGTACATATGATATACAGTACAGTCACACATGCAGTATATACAAATCGTTACACACACGCACACATATATAGTCACATAAATACGTAGTCACACACTAATACACAAATAAATAAATACAGTAGATACTTATACACACACACAAACATACATACACACACATGTAGTCAGAGCCGACCATAGGCATAGGCAAACTAGGCAATTGCCTAGGGCATTTGGTATGCCTAAGGGCACCAGCAGCTTCTGCTGATTAAAATGATATGCGGCATTCCTATATTCTGTGTGTAGCATTTCGTCTGCAGATACAGCCACAGTCACACACAATATATAGGCATCGTGCATATCATTTTAATCAGCAGAAGCTGTTTGTGCATCCTAGCCACATAGCAATGCAAATAAGATGCATTTTCATCAAAAAAGGCTCCCAACGTTAGCAGAGCTGCCAGCTGACTCACGCCAGGCATCTCCTGCTGCATGGCGCATTGAGGCAAGATGTATCAGGACACATCTATATCCAAGCAGCGGTAGAGGTCACAGTGTTAGCGGCCGTGTGAGCGCTGTGTGTGGGTAGGTTTGTTGTGCAATAGTGTTCGGCATATGTGTAAGGGGCATTATGTGTATAAGCACATTAATAAAGGTTGGAATAATGTGTAAGGTGCATTATGTTTACAAGGATATTAATGTGTCATATGTGTTAGGGGCATTACTGTGTGGTATTATGTGTATAAAGGCATTACTTATGTGCGGCATTATGTGTATAAAGGTGCTCTACTGTGTGGTGTTACGTATAGAAAGGGCACTACTGTGTGGTGTAATGTGAATAAAGAACAATATGGTCTGGTGTAATGTGAATAAAGGGCACTACTGTGAGGAGTAACGTTTATAATAGGGGTGGGCAACATGCGGCCCGCGGGCCGGATGCGGCCCGCGGACCGATCCTGCCTGGCCCGCTGTGCCCCACCAGAGTGCAATGACAAGAGGCCCGACAGGTCGCTTGTCATTGTACTGCTCTCAGACGCGGCGCCGCTGAGGAAATCCCGGTCACGTCACAGGGTCAGTTGACCGGGATTTCCTCTATCATGCGCTGGGCGGCGCTGGGCGTCACGGGGGGCAGCGCTGGGCGGGCACTGCAGTGGGGACTCGGAGCAGAAGCGGCCAGTGGGGAGCACAAGCGGAGGCCAGTGGGGAGAAGAAACGGCGGCCAGCGGGGAGAAGAAGCGGTGGCCAGCGGGGAGAAGAAGCGGCGGCCAGTGAGGAGAAGCGGCGGCAGCAGCAGCAGCGCGGATCATCAGACAGCGGGGATCGTCTGCCACTGACAAATAGGTAAACCCCCTGTCCTGGATAAAGCTAAAGCTGCCATATAAGTTCAGGGGAGGGGAGTTAAAAACGGTTATATGGGTTTAGGGGAGGGGGAGGGTAAGGACTGCTATATAGGTTTAGGGGAGGGTGGGGAAAGGGGGGTAGGGACTGTCTGCCGTAATGTGTAAAAAGGGGATGCTGTCTGCCGTAATGTGTAAAAACGGGGGCGCTGTCTGCCGTAATGTGTAAAAACGGGGGCACTGTCTGCCGTAATGTATAAAAACGGGGGCGCTGTCTGCCGTAATGTGTAAAAACGGGGGCACTGTCTGCCGTAATGTATAAAAACGGGGGAGCTGTCTGCCGTAATGTATAAAAACGGGGACGCTGTCTGCCGTAATGTGTAAAAACGGGGGCGCTGTCTGCCGTAATGTATAAAAAAGGGGGCGCTGTCTGCCGTAATGTATAAAAACGGGGGCGCTGTCTGCCGTAATTATAAAAATGGGGGTGCTGTCTGTCGTAATCTGTAAAAAGGGGACGCTGTCTGTCGTAATGTGTAAAAAGGGGGACGCTGTCTGCTGTAATGTGTAAAAAGGGGATGCTGTCTGCCGTAATGTGTAAAAACGGGGGCGCTGTCTGCCGTAATGTGTAAAAATGGGGGCACTGTCTGCCGTAATGTATAAAAACGGGGGCGCTGTCTGCCGTAATGTGTAAAAACGGGGGCGCTGTCTGCCGTAATGTATAAAAACGGGGGCGCTGTCTGCCGTAATGTATAAAAACGGGGGCGCTGTCTGCCGTAATGTGTAAAAATGGGGGCGCTGTCTGCCGTAATGTATAAAAAAGTGGGCGCTGTCTGCCGTAATGTATAAAAACGGGGGCGCTGTCTGCCGTAATTATAAAAATGGGGGTGCTGTCTGTCGTAATTATAAAAAGGGGACGCTGTCTGTCGTAATGTGTAAAAAGGGGGACGCTGTCTGCCGTAATGTGTAAAAAGGATCTCTTTTTGAGTATTTTGTGTGTGGCCCTCGAATATTCGCTGGAAGTGTTAAGCGGCCCCCCAGCTGAAATAATTGCCCACCCCTGGTTTATAAGGTAAATTGATACTACTGTGTAATGCAGTGTGAATAAGGGACACTATCGCATGATAAAATATGAATAAAGTTGCAGTACTGTGTGGCGTAATTTGAATTGGGGGTACTATTGTGTGGCCATGCCCCTTGCCAGCAAAAACACACCCCTTTTTGGGCTGTGCACCGAATGTGCGCTCTGTTCCTATTTGAAATATAGGGGGTAGGAACACCAAAATAAGGACTGCTATGGGTGAGGGGTGATGGTGCTGGGAAAGGAGTGCAGGGTCAGAAGCGGAACAAGTGGTGGTGCTAGGGGGCACCATCCAAAATCTTGCCTAGGGTATCATATTGGTTAGGGCCGGCTCTGCATGTAGTCACATACATAAATGCAGTCACAAACACACACAGACAGACAGACTATATAGTGTTTACCCCCTCACTTCACAGACAGGGTACACTCAATCATACTTGTCTACTTTAAATTTCTCCTCTCTGGGAGAGCACGGAGAAATGACGCTGCTGGAGACTTTGCGGGGCGAGGCCGGGCTGTGACATCATTGAGCCCCGCCCCCACATCGGAATACGACGCAATTTGCGTCATTTAACCCCTTCCCCACCCCATGACCCGCGAATATGGGAGATTATCTCTCCATCCTGCTCACATCACTAGGGTGCAACCAGGATGCAGGAGACCTGCCTACTCTTCCGGGGGTGCGGGGGGCTACCCCAAAAAACAGCAGCCTCCCGCAGCTTCCGGGAGAGTAGGCAAGTATGCACTAAATGCATGTACTTTAATAGCTCCTTGTCCTCTCCCCCTCTCCTCCATGCTGCTGGGTTGCCTTGCACTGACTGAGTGCCATGCAGCCCCGCCCCCCTGCTTCCACTCTGTCCACTTCCCGAAGGTCAATGCCATGCAGTGCAATCTTGTGCCATCGCTCCCCTCACTTAATCCAGATTGTACCTTGTGACTGTTTGTTACTGCCGGCGCCGGTGTCCAGCGGCAAAGCACTGCACTAGTGATCAATCAGACTTAAAATAAACTACAGCTCCCGGCAACAAGGAATGCTGGGAGCTGTAGTTTAAGTTGAGTCTGATTACAAGTGAGGTGCGGTGTGCTGCTGCCTGACACTGGCGCCGGCATTAACAGACAGTCACCAAGTCTGCCAGTACTACTGGATTCTACCCCCTGGCTGTATATGGCACTGCCAGGCGGCGCCCCCTCCTTGCCTGGCGCCCCTGGCGAGTGCCATCCTGGCCAATGGGTAGATACGCCCCTGCCAACACCACATCAACATAAAGAAAAGTTTACATACGTGAGACCACAAAGAGACATTTACAATCCATCTCCAAAAAACAGGCTCTTAACAAGAAAGAGGTTTTCTGCTCTACAAAGAGCAGATTCGAATAGTGACTCCGATTTTTTATCGCCAGACCCAGTGATCGAGACAGCAAAATCCCAAAGAACATCCTTTTTCAGGGAGAGATTCAAACAGACTTCACCTCAAAAAAGAAGCCACCCAGACGAAGAGGCACTCGAGGCAGCGGGAGGAGCAATCCCCAAAAAACGATTCCTGAACAATTAGAACTCACTCAATCCGGAATATTCAACTTATCAAAGCATCAGCTGACGGCGGCGGAGGCATCACTACTTAGAAAAGGTTTCAAATTTGCCCCTTCTAACAACACGAAAAGGTTTGAGCTATTCATCGACCTAAATAAATTCATAAGATCCTTGACGCTAAAGAGACACTTCAATAAGAAAGAAAAGACGACTGAAGTTCACCAAGATCTACCATCAAAATCTGGCGTAAAAAAGAAATCCAACTATTATCCATTAGAGTCAAAAGGCAACCACATTAATGTGTTTTATGACCTCGTAAAAAAAGACCTTTTGCGACCATGAGTTGAACCATACTGGAAAAGCCAATCTAAAAAATGCTGAAAAGGAATCCCTTAAAAATCTCCAACAGAATGTTGATATAGTATTCAAACAAGCTGACAAGGGAGGAGGAGTAGTGATTTTGGATCGAGAAGCGTATGAAGAAGAAGCCCATAGACTCCTGAGTGATGACACCTCCTACAAGAGAATGGCAAAGGACCCCACGAATCCATTCATTGATGAACTAAGGACGTTATTAATACATTATCTTCTCAATAAGGTACTAAGTAAAGACGAATTCCAATTCCTGATGGTGTCTACTCCAACTATCCCTGTGTTTTACTTTTTGCCTAAGATACACAAGTCCTTAACAAAACCTCCAGGACGACCCATTATAGCAGGGATTGGGTCGCTAACATCCAACTTATCTGAGTACATCGACATTTTTTTGAGCAAGTATGTGAGAAATTTACCCTCATACCTAAAGGACACAAGCAGTATCTTTGCACTTGTGACACAGATTGAATGGAAGGACACCTACTTATGGGTGACAATCGACATCGAAAGCCTATACACCTGCATTGAACATGATAAAAGCATTGAAGCTTGTTGGAAATTTCTAGATAGAGATAATGAGATGTCGCTTTTACATAAAAATGGAATCTGTGATTTTATAAGATTTATTTTAAGTCACAACTATTGTACATTTTTAGAGTCTTTTTTCTTACAAATATGCGGGACTGCTATGGGGACGATATTCGCCCCAAGTTTCGCAAACTTGCTGATGGGTAATTGGGAAGAGGTTTGTATTTATGCCAACAATCCATTCTGGAAAAACCTGAAGTTGTACAAGAGATATATAGACGACATCATAATAATTTGGGAAGGTGACGAAGCATCTTTTCTGGAGTTTTTTAAATTGATTTCAAACAATAGTTTTAATTTAAAATTTACATACAAGATTGACCGTGAGAAGGTGGAATATCTCGACTTGGTGTTGAGAGGAGAAGGAAACAAGATAACTTCCTCAAATTTTATCAAGACAGTAGACACTAATAGTTACTTGCACTTTAACAGTTGCCATGCCATACATTGGAAAAACAATATACCTTTTTCACAATTCTCAAGGATCAAAAGGAATTGCAGTATGAAAGAAGATGGAGACCAGCAAATACTAAGATATGCCGAGAGATTCAGGGAAAGGAATTACCCGGATAAGACTATTAGTGATGCCATCGCTAAAGTGGACGTGTGGGAAAAAGACAAAGAAGTGGATGCTAAAAAGAAACACGATCCAGGAAATACATTTGTTCCTTTTGTCACCACCTTCAGTTGTCAGGAGGACATTATTAGAAATTCATTAAAGAGAAACTGGAATATTCTTTTAATGGATCCCATACTCAAGAATCTTCTTCCACCACAACCAAAGATCGTATATAGGAAGACAAAAAGCCTGAAGGAGATTTTAGCACCCAGCCTATTCAGAGAAAAAACTAAACCCACAAACACAATTAATGTTTTAAGGATGCTATAAATGTGGTGGATGTAATATTTGCAAGTTCGTACACGCAAAAAGGAAACTATTCGATAACCACGACCATTCTAAAGAATATAAGATAAAAGACTTTATAAACTGCAACTCAAATATGGTCATATATATACTGGAATGCACATGTAGGATGAAATATGTGGGGGAGACCAAAAGGACCCTCAAATTGCGCATCCAGGAGCATGTGCGAAACATTAAAAATAAAATTACCACACATGCCATATATAGACACTTCATTGAAAGCCATAACTGCAACCTGGACGATTTTTCATTTAAAGCTATAGTTAGTAAAATTAGGAGAGAGGGGAGGAGACATCCTTAAGAAACTTTCTAAAATAGAGATGTTTTGGATATTTGAGTTAGGTACCCTCTCCCCCTTGGGCTTTAATGAATCTTTTGAGATTGCACCTTTCTTATGAATTTCCTACAAATCTTTTATGAATTAGAATGGCCATCTACATGCATTTTATTTATCCATTTTTACTTATATTTAACTTTTTGCACTAATGTCACTTTACTCACAGAGTCACTTTATATATTCCCATATATTTCTTATATATTTTACCTTTTTTATGATTGTCACATATGTATGAAATAATACTTATTGAGATTTCCATATTAGCACAGATCACTGAATCAATTGGAATCATCACTTCAGCTGCTTATATATCACTTATACAGGACTACCTCAATTAATGGACCACCAAAGGATTTATAATATCAATGAATCTTATTTAAGATTGGGCCAGCACTTTACTGACATCCTAACAGATGAACTTTGCATACAAAATAATATTGTATTAATTTGCTACACATCCTGAGTCCGCAACAACGACTAACTCTCTGTGACCGGAAGTATTCTTGCACTCCACGGCCCCACTTCCGCGTTCCACGACCTACAGGAAGTGCGTTCTATTGAGCTGACAGGAAGCACGGTGTGCAGGTCAGCAGTGTATAGCGCACAAGAGCGCTCGGAAATGTGATCCCTGGCTGAATTCCTTTTAGCTAAAGACTGTTTATATGTTAAGACACTAGTAGCCATATACTTATATGTTACTCCATTGTTGCACTTATATTGGTTTTAACACATTTGTTGCTTCCGAGGCCGGAAGTGACGCCAATTACATATCACAAATGTGTTTTAACAGTAGATTGACATTTTGCAAATAAGTTATAACCCCCCTGTTTTCTATTTTTCTCTCCTCTCCATTACAAATTAAAGAGTTTTTGTATATATTGCTAATCGCTTCCTGTCAGCTGATGACAGGAAGTGAGGTCATGTTGTTTGTTCCACATTGCTAATCACTTCCTGTCAGCTGAAGACAGGAAGTGAGGTCATGTTGTTTGTTCCATATTGCTAATCACTTCCTGTCAGCTGATGACAGGAAGTGAGGTCATGTTGTTTGTTCCATATTGCTAATCACTTCCTGTCAGCTGATGACAGGAAGTGAGGTCATGTCGTTTGTTCCACATGTCTCCACCATCTTAAGTGCCAGAGGTATAAATATATCTAAATGCCTCTGGGACATTATCCCCTTGATGAAGTCCTTTGCATTGGGACGAAACGCGTCGGAAGTTATCCTGGACCCTCTTTTGATGGACAGATAAGCTTTTATATCAAATGTTTCTTGTACGTGTGATACCTGCTCGTTTTAAACCGTGGTTTAATTTATGTACTAAAGTAAATGTGAAGGGAGATATCCTGGACCCTATATTTATGGACAGATAAGCTTCTATATCATTTGTTCCTTGTACGTGCGATACCTGCTCATTTTAAACCGTGGATATATTTTATGTACTTAATTAAATGTGAAAAATTATCTTTCTACTACGCTATTGTGGAGTGTGATATTCTGGGAGCGTTTCCAATTAACACTAAGTAGAAAAATGCTATAAGTACATATAGGTTTAAACGGTACACACTATTGGTTGTTTCTTTTTCTCTTTTGCATATCACTGTGATGATATTGGTCTGAGGACCGAAGATTCCTATCTGAGATAAGTGCTTGTCCCATTTGTTTCACTAAATTTCATTCTATGTCCCCACCATCATTTTCTGGGCATTATTAGGCGCTGATTACTTCTATTTTTTACACATTCTAATCGCCATAATTTGTTATCAGCTGCCACCCACGTTTGTGAGGAATGCATGTGAAAATATTTTTAACTATAAGAAAATATTTTAATATTTTACTACAGATTATATTTGATGCACATGAGCGCACACTTATACATTTTGACGATATATATATATATATATATATATATATATATTATACATACAAACGGACCCTATGTGTGGTCAGGCAATTAGGGCTAATTTTTTGCATGGAAAAAATGGCCTTTAATTGAATAGCCTGAAAATGAACATCAGGCAAAAACTGTGTTTGAATAATTAGTGCAGCTAGTTGGATACCCCCTATGACGACTATTCAATTAGAGTTGGAACTTCCGACAAGTCGGAAATACGTCTCTAATCCGACACCCCCTATTCAATTGCGGGTGTTTCCGACAGGTTTTTGGTCTGTTTTCGACAATGCCGATTCAACTTTTTTTAAAGACAAATTGGCATTGTCGAAAACGGTCCAAAAAACTCTCGGAAACGCCCGCAAATTCAACAAAAACCGTGGATCCCTGGCTAGTCCTCCTATCCACGTGTTTTCCAACAAGTCGGATTTGTCGACAAGTCGATATAAGCTTGTTGACATGGTCATTATGTCAACAATAAATAGGTCAACATATGTTGACATTGATGTAAGGTTGATGTGATCGTAATGTTGTCACTGTTTCATGTCAATCTATCCATAACCCTAACACTAACTCTAATAGTGACCCTAACCCTAATGCAAATGTTGACATTCTGTCCATTTTGACATCCTCCAGGTGTTGACATTTACGATATTTGCATTTTAACCATGTTGACCTTCTGGTGTCAACATTATGAATGCCGACGTTGTCACTATCAACTTCCTGACTGCATCCCACATGATCTGCTTTGGACATTTTGTTGTACATTGACTTGTGTGACTAGATAGTATTCATGCTGCGTGGTCAACATCTTACTTTGATGTACCTAGTGCAGCGGTAATCCAGAATTGATTTGTCCATCAGCTATTTCTGGATTATGACATGATCTCAGCCTTACTGCCCCCTGCCATCTTTCCACAGAACTGTCCAGATACACACGTCATTCTCTTGCGTTGAGCTACAATTAATGTTTATTTAATAACAGTTATTTTTTTATTTGGCAACCTCCTAAACATACCACTCTTGTTAATGAAGATTGACAATGAACGAGCATGGCGCAGGACAGTCTTCAGTGAGAAACTGAAGCAAGCGTGTATAATTTTTTCAGAGCCAATGTATTTTATTATTTTCCTGTGGGGGCCAATGTATTTTATGTTTGTTTCCTGTAGAGGCCAATGTGTTTTTTTTCCTGATGTGGGGGCCAATGTGTGTTATTTTTCTCCTATTGAGGATTATGTGTTTGTTTTTTTCATATTGGGGCCAACTGCAGCGTAAGACGCAAGAAAGACTGCAACTGCATCCAACTTATAATCAGGTCTTATGAGGAGGGATCCTGCCCCCTCAACAGACCCTGTCCCCTTGACAAACCCCATAAGCAAATGAAGGGGCGTTTCTGGTTGCCCGGAAAACCCTCTATTGGCTAGTGGCTCAAATGATAACAATAGTAGCATATAATAGTATTACTAGAGCTGCTCCCACAACATGCAGTTTAAGGGACAGAGTAAAGCTGCTGCACAAACCTAGTGGTAGCAGCTTCTTCTACCATGTTTGCTGTGTGTGTGTGGATCTAATGTCCCCATACACTTGTGCGATGCCCTGCAACGCGGCAGTTCAGGTGCGATGCCCTGTGAAGCGGCAGTTCAGGTGCAATGAAATCAAACCTGAACTGCCAAAGTGATTTACCATGCGATCATGCGATAGATCACATGGTAATCACGTGATGGGTACGCCCATCACACATCACACTGCGATATATCGCATGTGTTAACAAAAACACATGCAATCGCACTGTAATGCGATAAATATTAAGTGCAGCACATAAGACCATGCGACGCAATGGCCGACCAACGTGCCCGCGCATCGCATGGTGCACAATATGTGCATACAATCATGCAATTGATCGCACAGATGCAATCGAAAACGCATGATTGTATGCCATATCGTATAAGTGTGAGGGCCGCATTAGAGCTCAAAATTCTATGTTTCTAATAAGTTTTTGTACTTATTTATCATGGGTTGATTAACCTCAGTGCTTAAAGTTGTCCTAGAGAGGTGGTGGAACTCCCCACCCCCCCTCCTCCCCCGGTGCCTAGTAGATAAAGAGACTGCGGCATGCACCGCAAATAAAGGTGCGTGGTCTCAAAAAGAAAGGGACATGGTCACACAATAGTATCCCCAATTCACATTAGGCTGCACAGTAGCACAATCTTATTCACATTACACCACATAGTAGTGTCCATTATTCATGTTATAACACACAGTAGTGCCCCTTTTGCACAATGCCCACAGTAGTGCCCCTTACACAATGCCCACAGTAGTAGTGCCATTAATCACATAATACCCACAGCAGTAGTGCCCCTTATACAATGCCCACAGCAGTAGTGCCCCTTATGCAATGCTCACTTTAGTGGTAGTGCCCCTTATGCAATGCCTACAGTGGTAGTGCCCATTATGCAGTGCCCCCATTAGTAGTGCACCCAATAGTAATGCCTCCTGTAGTAGTGCCCCCAGTAGTAATGCCTCTGTAGTAAAGCCCCCAGTCGTAATGCCCCCTGTAGAATTGCCCCTATTAGTAGTGCCTCCTGTAGTAGTGCCCCCAGTATTAATGCCCCTTTGGTAATGCCCCCTGCAGTAGTGCCCCTAGTAATGCATCCTGTAGTATTGCCCCTTTGGTAGTGCCCCTGTAGTACTGCCCCTAGTATTGCCCCTTTGATATTGCCCCTAGTAATGCCCACTATAGTATTGCCCCTTTGGTAGTGCCCCTGTAGTAGTGCCCCTAGTAATGCCCACTGTAGTATTGCTCCTTTGTTAGTGCCCCTGTAGTAGTGCCCCCCTGTAGTATTGTCCCTAGTAAAGCCCCTTTGGTAGTGCCACACACAGTGCCCCTGTAGTAGTGCCCCCTGTAGTATTGTCCCTAGTAAAGCCCCTTTGGTAGTGCCACACACAGAAAGAAAAAAAAAGAAAAAAGAAAAAAAAACCAATACTTACCTGAACCAACCGCTGCTGTCTGTCTGCTCTGGCGCCCACTCCTCGGAATTATGGAAGAGACGTCATGACATCTCTCCCATAGTGCATGCTGCAGGAGCTGGAAGCCGGAGCTCAGTAGTGAACTCCTGCCTCTGACTTCTGCTGTGGGGAGGGAGCTGGGTATCTGCTGGTAACAAAATCTTAGCTGGTGCATCTCCCTGCGGCACCAGGCCGACATTGGTTTAGGTGAGCTGGAGGAGGCAGAACTGGTTCCGTCTCCAAATGGAACTCCTCTGGTTGGAGTTTAACCCGGCTCAATTTAACCTCTGATTAATCTTCTACTGACCACTTATGTTGTTTATATATATTTATATTAGTTAAATATGTTTGGTACAGACCAACTATAGTGTTAATTATTAATATTGTATTCAGTATCCTTTCTGCAAGACCTTCATTTTTGTCAACAAACTAAGTGAAAAAATATAGATCAAGGTGTAGCTGGACAATTGCAGTGAAGCCTGTGTGGAAGTAAGTAGCACATTTCGAACAATGGAACTCCTGTGAGATCCGCAGCGGTTCCTAACCAGAGTGGTGGAGGCAGTGCAGAGTGCTGCACTCCCAACAGGAGAAGCTCCAGAAAGGAGGCCCCCAGTAAGAGGGGGCCATGGGGTACTCACGCAGAAGGGGAGTACGTAGAAGGGGAATGGAGTTAAAAAGTACCTAATATAATTAAACAAATGATAGTCTCATTCTTTAATAGCCTCACCTCGAAATTGCTGAGGGTAATAGCAATATCGCAATTGACTGAATACTTGGTTTTAAAAATAAAGCATTATTCCTACTTTGTTCGGGAAGTAGAAGGCTGTTACACTGGAGCTTAGATGCACATTGCGTCCAACCAGGGGAATAAATTCATCCCAGTTACCCGGAGGCAAGTTTGAGTTTGGTGCCCTTCACTCCTTAAAAAAAAAATGGGGAAAAAACATGATGGATGTGTATGTGTGTGTGTGTTTGTGTATATATATATATATATATATATATATATACACACACACAGTATACATACATACACAGAGCACCCGCCTTACAGAATTATATAGATAGCTCTCTCAGCTGGTCTACAGGGACAGGAACCCGCAGAGAATTGGCAGGCTCTCCCTACACTGTGGTACAATGGTCATTGGGTCAGGGTCAGACTCACGAGATTCAGCCATCTGCAGCATGCAGAATCAGCATTCACCGGTGGGTCCCATCTCACAGTCCAGCAGCAGCGGCAGGTACACCATTGCTTGCTGCAGCATAGGCTGAGCGGTACCAGGCAGAAGCTGTCTTGCCCCTGTTGCAGGCGTTAGCTGGGCTCCTGGGACAGACCCAATAAACTCTGCAGTAGCAACGGGTGCACCGCAGAGTTCTGTTGGAAGTGCAGCAGTCACATTTGGATCCCGCTCTGAACCAAACTGGTGCTGCTGTACATGCAGGAGCCCCTTCAGGGATGGAGCCCGGAGTCAGGAATCTCCATTGCCTCTGGGAGTTAAGCCCCTGCGTCCAACTCTAATGGGCCCTACACACTTGGCGATGTTTCCGATTTGGATGATGTTCGTTTTCAACAATCAACAACCATCGTCCAAATTGGCTTGCTATGCTAAATGAGGGAAACCAACGATGAATGACCACATGGACGCGCATCATTCATCGTTGGTGCCTACACACTAAACAAAATGAACGATATATCAGTAACTTATGAGCAATATTGTTCATATCGCCCATGTATGTCGCCAAGCGTGTAGGGCCCATTAGGGCGGGATGCTTAACACATTGCCTTTCGAATGCGATGCATCCCGCCACTCATTGCAAGCATAACAGCATTTATTAACAGCATATGCTTTAAGAAAATCACAAAGGACAGATCTCCCAGTAAGAGCTGACCCTCTGTGCATGCCTTTAGTGATGCAAGCACCATGGGGGCGGGGGGGGGGGGGAGGGGGGGGGGGTGCTAGAAGGAATACCATTGAATCCCTCTCAGGAGGGAAAACGTGAAAGAATCCCATAGGTTTCTATTGAGCAATGCAATCTAAGGATGGTATACTCCACCGCATCAATAACAGAAACTACTAAGTTGTGTAATGTAAATAACGGACAGTACTCTGCTATTCTATGGCCACGCCCCTTTCCCATGAAGCCACATACTTATATTTTGTCATTATTTGAGATATGGTGGGGGGCACCAATTCTCTTTCTCGCACAGGGCATCATGATATCTAATCACGGCTCTGACCCAATAATATAGTTATCAGATTGTCTTAAGTGTCCTAGATAAACAACTCCTGCAAGATTTTTGTTACACTCATTTTTCCATTGCAGTTTGCTGTTAGAAAAGCCAGGGCCACATGCTTCAGTTTGTCCCCACAGGCTGAAAGTTGCCAGCCAGCCCCAGCTCCCATGACTTAAAGACCCAGTTTAAATATAACATTATTTAAAAAACAAATATAAATTAAGCATAATATTAATAATAGTTATTATTCAATTAGTTTCTTCTTTTTCTTTCTTTTTTCTAAATAACCCTAAACCTATCCGGCCTCCAACCTCCCCTTCCAGCCAGCCATGGTCACACCTTTTTAGTGTTATTCTATTATATAAACTGCCAGTAGGACTACTAACTACCTACCTACCTACCTACTATGAGTACAAACTTTCTTTAAATATTAAAATTTAAAGGTAAAACATTAGAAGATTTTTATCTCTAACAATCTCTACAACAGGGGTGGGGAACCTCCGGCCCGCGAAGCCGTTTGGTCCGGCCCACCAGCTTGTGTCAGTGAGACATGCTGCCGCTCAGTCCGGCGGCAGCGTGTCTCAGCTGTCAGAACAGGGAGACAGGGAGGAGAGCGTGGCTGTCGGGTGGGAGCAGCGGCGTGTAGTACTTCAAACCAGCCGCCGGTCCGTGAGCCAATCAGAGCTCGCGGACCGGCAGCCAATCAGGAGCCGCGGCTGCCGGTCCGCGAGCTCTGATTGGCTCTCGAATCGGCGGCTGGTTTCAAGTCCTACACGCCGCCGCCCAACATATCCGCGCTCTCCTCCGTGTCCCGCCGAAAGGAGCACGGTAAGAAGCACGGAGGGGAGAGGGGAGAGGGGAGAGGGGAGGGGGGAGGGCATCTGTATACCTGGCACTGTGGGGACATCTGTATACCTGGCACTGTGGGGGCATCTGTATACCTGGCACTGTGGGGGCATCTGTATACCTGGCACTGTGGGGGCATCTGTATACCTGGCACTGTGGGGGCATCTGTATACCTGGCACTGTGGGGACATCTGTATACCTGGCACTGTGAGGGGCATTTGTATACCTGGCACTGTGGAGGCATCTGTATACCTGGCACTGTGGGGGGCATTTGTATACCTGGCACTGTGGGGGGCATTTGTATACCTGGCACTGTGGGGGCATCTGTATAACTGGCACTGTGAGGGGCATTTGTATACCTGGCACTGTGAGGGGCATTTGTATACCTGGCACTGTGGGGGCATCTGTATACCTGGCACTGTGGGGACATCTGTATACCTGGCACTGTGAGGGGCATTTGTATACCTGGCACTGTGGGGCCATCTGTATACCTGGCACTGTGGGGGGCATTTGTATACCTGGCACTGTGGGGGCATCTGTATACCTGGCACTGCGGGGGCAATTGTGGATCTGGCACCGCACTATTGGGGGCATATGTGTAGCACGTCCCATTTTAACTGGTCACACCCATTTTTTTGGCGCGTGCGCGCCTCCGGCGTGCACACACAGTACCTCTAAGGGGCAGACCTACTGGGGGGCAGGGTAATTTTTTAAGTTGAGAATTTTTGTATGGCCCCCGAAGGATTTTATAAATATCCAAATGGCCCTCGGTAGAAAAAAGGTTCCCCACCCCTGCTCTACAACTTAACAAAAATATATAAGACTACAGTAGCTGTTCTACCCGTTCTTCACATGGGAGTTTATGATTTTTACAGTTGTAAATATAAATAAGTGTTAAAAATTTGGCAAATCTATAGGGCTGTAAATTTGAGACGTCTTAATGTAAGTAAATATTAATCCATGGTTCTTGGAGTTAGCTGAGGAGCACCTGTAGCAGATACGGTAAAATGTGACAGGGCCATTTTTGTAGTTTATTAAATTCTACAAATTGGAGGTGCAATGCAAATTTTGATCCGATTGTCCGTTTGGGTGTTATCATTGACACAACGCAAGCCACGCATCGGTAATGACATCATTATGTCAACCCCCTTTTCATCCCCTTAGGTTCTAATTATGCCGTTTTTTTATTTCCCACCTGCAGAATACCTATGTTGAATTTCAGCTTCCTAACATATCTGGAAGTAAGAAAATTAGTGATGAGTCAGTCAGTGAGTGAGGGCTTTCTCATATATATATATATATATATATATATATATATATATATATATACACACTGCTCAAAAAAATAAAGGGAACACTTAAACAACACATCCTAGATCTGAATGAATGAAATATTCTTAATAAATACTTTGTTCTTTACATAGTTGAATGTGCTGACAACAAAATCACACAAAAATTATCAATGGAAATCAAATTTATTAACCCATGGAGGTCTGGATTTGGAGTCACATTCAAAATTAAAGTGGAAAAACACACTACAGGCTGATCCAACTTTGATGTAATGTCCTTAAAACAAGTCAAAATGAGGCTCAGTAGTGTGTGTGGCCTCCACGTGCCTGTATGATCTCCCTACAACGCCTGGGCATGCTCTTGATGAGGTGGCGGATGGTCTCCTGAGGGCTCTCCTCCCAGACCTGGACTAAAGCATCCGCCAACTCCTGGACAGTCTGTGGTGCAACGTGGCGTTGGTGGATGACATGATGTCCCAGATGTGCTCAATTGAATTCAGGTCTGGGGAACGGGCGGGACAGTCCATAGCATCAATGCCTTCGTCTTGCAGGAACTGCTGACACACTCCAGCCACATGAGGTCTAGCATTGTCTTGCATTAGGAGGAACCCAGGGCCAACCACACCAGCATATGGTCTCACAAGGGGTCTGAGGATCTCATCTCGGTACCTAATGGCAGTCAGGCTACCTCTGGCGAGCACATGGAGGGCTGTGCGGCCCCCCAAAGAAATGCCACCCCACACCATTACTGACCCACTGCCAAACCGGTCATGCTGGATGATGTTGCAGGCAGCAGAACGTTCTCCTTGGCGTCTCCAGACTCTGTCACGTCTGTCACATGTGCTCATTGAGAACCTGCTTTCATCTGTGAAGAGCACAGGGCGCCAGTGGCGAATTTGCCAATCTTGGTGTTCTCTGGCAAATGCCAAACGTCCTGCACGGTGGGCTGTAAGCACAACCCCCACCTGTGGACATCGGGCCCTCATACCACCCTCATGGAGTCTGTTTCTGATCGTTTGAGTAGACACATGCACATTTGTGGCTTGTGGAGGTCATTTTGCAGGGCTCTGGCAGTGCTCCTCCTGTTCCTCCTTGCACAAAGGCGGAGGTAGCGGTCCTGCTGCTGGGTTGTTGCCCTCCTATGGCCTCCTCCATGTCTCCTGATGTACTAGCCTGTCTCCTGGTAGCGCCTCCATGCTCTGGACACTACGCTGACAGACACAGCAAAACCTTCTTGCCACAGCTCGCATTGATGTGCCATCCTGGATGAGCTGCACTACCTGAGCCACTTGTGTGGGTTGTAGACTCCGTCTCATGCTACCACTAGAGTGAAAGCACCGCCAGCTTTCAAAAGTGACCAAAACATCAGCCAGAAAGCACAGGAGCTGAGAAGTGGTCTGCAAAACAACTCCTTTATTGGAGGTGTCTTGCTAAGTGCCTATAATTTCCACCTGTTGTCTATTCCATTTGCACAACAGCATGTGAAATTGATTGTCAATCAGTGTTGCTTCCTAAGTGGACAGTTTGATTTCACAGAAATGTGATTGACTTGGAGTTACATTGTGTTGTTTAAGTATTCCCTTTATTTTTTGAGCAGTGTATAATTATATATATATATATATTCTAAAACTGTCCCAATCCTGATCGATAAACGTCATATAGGCAAATGTTGACTGGCATTGTAGAAAGATGTTTTTGGTAAGGGAAGAGCAGTGTTATAAGTGTGACCATTACAATCACATACATGTTTGAGCCATGTGAAGCTCATACAAGACATGGCAAGTGGCAACACTAAGCATAAAGGACAAATTCTTTTTGAGGCAGAGATAACAGTGTTTGACACCCTGTGGGTAGTTGCTGAAATGGTTTAGTGGGAATTTCCTGTGCTGGGTCAGTGAGTTATTGCTCAGCACAGTTTATCATTCCACCAGGCAGACATGACAGTGTTTTCCCCTTATCCTCCTAATCGGGAAGTGCAGTGGTCAGGGGATGGGATTTCTGGGTCACGTCTAATTGTGGACCTGAGACTGCTTGGGGCACAAGGGCTCTGTGGCCAAACTTCTGACTCACATTATTCAGAGATAAAAAAAAAAACTCTTAAAAAGTGGCACCTACAACACAATGCACCTTCATTTTACAAGAGATTAGATATTTTCCCAAGTGGAAGTCTTCATGACAGAGGCTTGTTATACTTGTAGCAGCCATGTTGTAAATTTAATACTTTGCACTAGAATACTGTAATCCAACATTGCCATTCTTCCTATGCACTATGAAGTGCAAAGGAAAATTGATGATGTTGGTACCCACAAAGTGCCTCTATTCCGATAACACTTTGTAACCATCTTAACTCAATTAATTGTCCCAATAAAGTACAAATACTCTATATAGGAGCCCATTCAGACTGCATCGCAAATGGCGATCCAACCGCAAAAATTACAATGATGATGTGAGGGATGACTGCAGGTGACCCGCATTAAATGCAAACGCCTCTGCCTGTCAATAAGGCAGAGGCGTTTGCGTGGCGAGAGGGGAGCGGCAACCTTCTGTTTCCTTGGCAGAGATGGAGCGTTGCGGGGGTGGTGTCAGGGTAACGGGGGGGGGGGGGGGTGTTTCTGAACAGGGGGCATGGCATGGGCGTGATCGGGGGAGCTGTGTGACACCACACGCAGCCGCTCTGATCAAAAGTTGGTGGCAGCCCTCCTGCCGTCGCAGCAAGGCTGTGCCAGGAGACCTCCCTACTTTTTGCGACTGCGCACTAATTGCGGCACGATCGCAATTAGTGCGTGGCTGCACAGAGGGGGTGGCGGTTAGCATGCTGGGCGGCCTTGCGATATGTCTGTGAACGACAGAGTTCACAGATATATCGCCCGTACACACTGGCCGACAGACCCGCAATATATCGTCCATTCAATAGAACGGCTGATATATCGGCCAGTGTGTACGGGCCATTATTCCTATGAATTTACTCCCCACTTACCCATGCTATGGTAGAATATTCCGGTGTACATTTTAATATTTCTTTCTTTACAGTTCACTTTAATTGCATGCATTTCATAAATATGATTATTATATGTACTAAGAATGTATTTTCTATTTAAAAGGTTATATCATGATTAGGATTATGAATAAAAGATTACTGTGTTAAATAATGATTCATTAGGATATGATTTTACAGCAGCTCACATATTCACAAAAGAAAACAAACAAACAAAAGGGACACTGAAGCCAACATTAGAGCACGCATACAAGGTAGTGGAATCAATGATGACTGGGGTATGAAGGGCCCACAGGGGGAAATGCAGTGATAGGGGCCCATACTTAGTGGTGCGGCCAGCCTCCAGAAGGGGTGTGGCCAGCCTCTGCAGAGGCTTGGCTAACCAATAGAGTGTGCATGTTCCATACCCTCCAACATTTTACACACAAAAATCGGTACAAATTAGAAAAAAGGGGCGTGGCCATGGGTAAAGGGGGTGGTCACGCCCCTTTTCCTATACTTTCAATGGAAGTTTGGAGAGCCAAAAATAGGTACAGACCATAAAAAAAAGGTACTGTACCTATTAAAAAGGTACAGTTGGAGGGTATGATGTTCTGGTCCCAGTTAGAAATATACATTATACAGCATATAGAAAATACTGCTAGCACATGCATGATAATGCTCCAGATTAATAACAACACACTGTAGAAAATACAGCAAAATCGTGTGCAGCATGATGTAACATATGGTTAATGTATAATCCAAGACCACAGTCTGGATCCTGATCCATAGAGGAGATTGTGGGCCCTCAGGCAGTGGGGCCCACCCAGGGTTTCCCCTGCACCCCAGTGGACCAGTCCAACACTGAGTGGAATAAATATGCACATTTATTTGGCAAAACATTAAAAGACAACTATTGAAAAATGTAAAAATGAATAACTTCAGACAGCAAACATTGTTTCCAATGCGGTCTCACAAGAAAATAAGATATTAATCCGAGTGCTATAAACTCCTATATTCACAGCATAACTGACTCCAGATTAGGACAGAACAACAATATGGCTCTAGAAATCTGGGAGCAATACACTGTGGAGTTTTAGAGTTTCGTAACCTCTGAAACTGGGTAGATTAAGCTTTAGCTAATATTCACATTAGGCCTGATTCAGATTTGGAAGCAAGGCAGAAAAAGTAAGTAACTTTGTATCTGGAACAAACCACGTTGCAGTGTAAGATGAGCAAATACATTTATATTGTTTCTGTGCAGGGCAAATACTGGCTGCTTTTGCATGTAGCCCACAAATGTTAGACAGGTTTATTTTTACATTGTAATTTAGATTTCAGTTTATGACGCGCCCCTCCCACATCTAAATATCTCTGCACATGTTACATCTACCCCACCTGCAGTGCAACATGGTTTTGCCCAGGTGAAAAGTTACTTTTTTTTTTCTTTTTCTTTTTTTAGCTTTGCTTCCAAATCAGAATCATGTCCATTGTGTATGTTCATGTACACAACTTTTAACAACTGGACAGGCAGAATGGAGAAAGGAGAGTTCATGTAGTTCATGTAGTTGCAAATCAAATATATAAGACTTTTATTGTATGTTTTACAAAGTTTTGCCTCTATATATAATAATAACAACACAATTTATATATAATAACAACACAAGGTTTACTACTTAACATATTACTATTATTATTTATAACATATTACCATGCACCTAAGAGGTGACCTATTAAGCTATGTTACGTCTTTAACAGCTCAGCAGGAGGGGAGGTTCCGAACTATAGATAGACACTGTCTAGCAGTGACGTGCGGTGGGGCAGGTGAGGCAGAGTCTTTCCCGTCATACTAACGTTTGCGTCAGAGTTTTGACTGTATAATGTATATGAAAAATACAAAGAATATATTAGAAATATCATCTTTTTGTATTATTCTACCAAATTTATAGTCAAAACTCTGGAGTAATAAGTCTATGGCCTCACCTGCCTATCTTTTCTACACAGTTCTGATCAAAACTCACCAAATTTCCAGGAGTGTATACCTCTGCACCTGTGTATAATGCCCACATGCACCCTTTGGCTCATATATTGTGTGTAAATCAGGTTCTGGTTGCCAGCCAGTGCCTCCTGAGCCATTTACCTCACCACACGTCCCTGCTGTCTAGATAGTCAGTCAATAGGTATTAGCAGTGTCGGACTGGGGCATGTAGGGCCCACCGGGTAAATGCAGTGGTAGGGGCCCATACTTAGAGGCTTTGCAAACCATTAGTGCCTGGTCTGGGCCCCTTGATAAATAATATATATAGTAAATACTGCTAGTGCATGCATGATAATGTTCCAGAATAATAACAGCAATGCACTGTGGAACATGTACCATAGTCCTGTGCAGTATAATGTAACATATTCATAATGTATAAGTGAGAGGGTGGGGGCCCCCCAGGCAGGGGGCCCACCGCTGGTTTCCCCTGTACCCCTATGTCCAGTCCGAGCCTGGGTATTAGGTAGACAGGGTGAAAGGCCAACAGCCAAAAAGTAGACAGATCAAAAGGTCGACAGGTACAAAAAGTCAACATGGCAATGGTTGACACACATGGTCGATACAAGTTGTTGTTGGTTTTTTTGGGGGGGGGGTCATATTTTTTTCAACTTATACTTGGTTTACCATCCATGTGTACTATAATTGGGAATAGTAACCTGTGCCGAGCAAAGCGGTAGTGTAGAAAGGCATCTTGCCGAAGCGAGCCCGCGAGGGTCTATGTTACCACTAATTGGGGTCACAGGTGATGAAACATACAAAATGACACAAAGTGTGTCAACCATTTTTGTGTTGACCTTTTGACCCTGTCGATGTTTTGTACTGTCAACCTTTTGAGCCTGTCGACCATATGGTGTTGACCCATTGACTGTGTCAATCTAATAACTGTAGATCTTCTATACCACACGCGCTCAGCAGATACAATATTTGCTTCCTCTTGTAGAAACAGGTACAGTAGATTGATAACAGCTTTTGTTCTGCTTTTTTCCCTTCTCATTGGAGTGAGTTTAGTTATGTGC
The DNA here is from genome assembly GCF_028390025.1 of Pseudophryne corroboree. Taxonomy (NCBI): domain Eukaryota; kingdom Metazoa; phylum Chordata; class Amphibia; order Anura; family Myobatrachidae; genus Pseudophryne; species Pseudophryne corroboree. Next base: position 90,286,130 of record NC_086452.1, read on the forward strand.
TTCAATAAAGCATCCTCTATGGGGGATGACATCACAACTGTTGACATTTATAATGCAATATTGACAGTTAGGATGTCAACATTATTAAATGTCAATATTAACCATGTCGGCATGTGCAGAATGTCAATGTGTTCACATTGCTGACATTCTGCACAGCTTGGCAGCAGTGGGTTAAGGTAAGACACTAGTGGGAGGGTTAGGGTAAGGCACTAGGGGGAGGGTTAGGGTAAGGCACTAGGGTGAGGGTTAGGGTACGGCACTAACTTGGGGGAGGGTTAGGGTAAGGCACTAGGGGGAGAGTTAGGGTTTGGGACTAGGGGGAGGGTTAGGATAAGGCACTAGGGGCAGGGTTAGGGTAAGGCACTAGGGGGAGGGTTAGAGTACGGCACTAACTTGGGTGAGGGTTAGGGTTAGGCACTAGGGTGATGGTTAGGGTAAGGCACTAGGGGGAGGGTTAGGGTAAGGCACTAGGAGGAGGGTTAGGGTAAGGCACTAGGGGGAGGGTTAGGGTAAGGCACTAGGAGGAGGGTTAGGGTAAGGAAATAGGAGGAGGGTTAGAGTAAGGCACTAGGGGGAGGGTTAGGGTAAGGCACTAGGGGGAGGGTTAGAGTAAGGCACTGGGGGGGAGGGTTAGGGTAAGGCACTAGGGGGAGGGTTAGGGTAAGACACTAGGGGGAGGGTTAGGGTAAGACACTAGGGGGTTTGTTAGGGTTAGGCACTAGGGGGAGGGTTAGGGTAAAACACTAGGGGGAGGGTTAGGGTAAGACACTAGGGTGAGGGTTAAGATAAGGCACTAGGAGGAGGGTTAGGGTTAGGCACTAGGGGGAGAGTTAGGGTAAGGCACTAGGGGAGGGTTAGGGTAAGGCACTAGGGGAGGGCTAGGGTAAGGCACTAGGGGAGAGTTAAAATAAGGCACTAGGAGGAGAGATAGGGTGAGGCACTAGGGATGGTTAGGGTAAGGCACTATGGAGAGAGTAAGGGTAAGGCACTAGGGGGAGGGTTAGGGTAAGACACTAGGGGGAGGGTTAGGGTAAGACACTAGGGTGAGGGTTAGGGTAAGGCACTGGGGGAGGGTTAGGGTAAGGCACGGGGGAGGGTTAGGGTAAGGCACTAGGGTGAGGGTTAGGGTAAGGCACTAGGGGGAGGGTTAGAGTAAGGCATTAGGGGGAGGGTTAGGGTAAGGCACTAGGGGGAAGGTTAGGGTAAGACACTAGGGGGAGGGTTAGGGTAAGACACTAGGGGGAGAGTTAGGGTAAGACACTAGGGGGTTTGTTAGGGTAAGGCACTAGGGTGAGGGTTAGGGTAAGGCACTAGGGTGAGGGTTAGGGTAAGGCACTAGGGGGAGGGTTAGAGTAAGGCACTAGGGGGAGGGTTAGGGTAAGGCACTAGGGGGATGGTTAGGGTGAGGCACTGGGGGGTAGGGTTAGGGTGAGGCACTAGGGTGAGGGTTAGGGTGAGGCACTAGGAGGGGGTTAGGGTGAGGCACTGGGGGTGAGGGTTAGCGTGAGGCACTAGGAGGAGGGTTAGGGTAAGGCACTAGGGAGAGGGTTAGGATAAGGCACTAGGAGGAGAGTTACAGTAAGGCACTAGGGTGAGGGTTAGGGTGAGGCACTAGGAGGAGGGTTAGGGTAAGGCACTAGGAGGAGAGTTACGGTAAGGCACTAGGGTGAGGGTTAGGGTGAGGCGCTGGGGAGGAGGGTTAGGGTAAGGCACTAGGGGGAGGGTTAGGGATGTCATGAGGTCACAATGAGTAGGTGGGGCTGCATCCTCCATATGTTTTTGCTGTTATAATTACTACATTATACTATTATTTCAGGTATGCCCGTACAGGATACCTGCTGTCTGCATGCACTTTCTAATTTTTATTAAAATAACTTCTAAGAACTCTTTCCAAGGCCTTAACAGCAGCTTTCACCAGTGAGCCAAAGGTGCGCTGCCAAACCAGCCATCGGTCTCTCAGAGTAGTACATCACCAAGCATTTACACAGACATTGCTGACATTCCCATCCTCAATGCACTTGCTGTATTAGTGTGATAGTTTGTAACAAATTAGGCCTTTTGTGTTACATTGTTTATTTTCAGACTTTTTCTTTGGTAATGTCTGCTGCCTGCAAGTCAGTGGTAATTACCTGTAAGAGGATAAGTGTTTGTTGCCCAAGGCTTTAGCAAGTTGTCTCTGTCTATTTCCACAGCCTTCCATCAGATGGACACTTATCACCCTATTAGCAGAACACCCCAGTACACAATGACCTGTGAATCAAACCATTAAGGAGCACGTTGACTGACACCTTTATGCAGCCTCGCACTCGTCACAGTTCCACTGTATGAAGAATCCATAGGTTAACCCTTCGACTGCTAGAGGTGTTCACATATACCTGATGCATGAGAATACTTCAATGTTCAGAAATGTCCAATGAGTGTGACAAAAGTTATCAAATGTTCATTTCTTTATCCCATGTGGAGTATCAGTAATAAGTTGGCTGCTCCCCTTTAAATCATGCTTCTTTCAATAGGCTTCAGAATTTCTAGAAGCATGAATGGATAAGGGGTGCAAAATGGGAAGAATAATGCATAAAAACACAACTTTAATAGTAGTAAATACGTACATCTAATAACCCTTGTCCACTTACTTCTAAAACCCCAGGTTTTTGCACTTGAATGCACGTCTATAGTTACCGACATTCTGGCTTCCCCACACGGGATGAGGCAGCCAGGTCAGTAAACAGGGGCTGCAGCCTCATAATGCGTGGGCTGTACAGGGGTGTGGATGCGCGATTGCTTCATTGCAGCCCCATCCCCCGCTATTAAATGCCCAGTTTACTGGCACTGAATAGCAGGAGGGAGCAGCACTATGGGGGTCACTCCGAGTTGATCGCTCGCTAGCTACTTTTAGCAGCTGTGCAAACGCATAGTCGCCGCCCACGGGGGGAGTGTATTTTTGCAAGTGTGCGATCGCATGTGCAGCCGAGTGGGTACAAACACATTTTGTGCAGAACAAGACCAGCCCTGTAGTTACTTATTCTGGGCGATGATTGCAGCGACGAAGGTCCCAGAATTGACGTCAGACACCCGCCTTGCAAACACATGGACACGCCTGCGTTTTTCCAAACAGTCCCAGAAAATGGTCAGTTGCCACCCATAAACTCCCACTTCCTGTCAGTCTCCTTGCGATCAGCTGCATGAATGGAATCGTCACTAGAAGCAATGCACAGCAATGATGCTCTTTGTACCCGTACACCGCGCGTGCGCATTGCGCTCCATACGCATGCGTAGTTTTGCCATTTTTTTAAATGATCGCTATGCAGCGAACATCGGCAGCTAGCGATCAACTCGGAATGACCCCCTATGATAGCGCAATTCAGCAAGAATCATGTCATCTGCCTCCCCGGGCTCCCTACTTAGAAGGGGGGATGCGTGAGGCCGTGAGAGGGGTGAGGCGGCTCCAGGAGACTTCTTTGCTCTTCTGGGGTTCAGGAGCGCCACCCGATTTTTGGGAGTCCCATGGCCGATTCAGGAAAGTAGGCAAATATGACGCATGTCAACCAGAGATTTTGGTTAAGTGAAAGAGCAATCTATCCGAGACGAAGTCCCGGGTCCCCGATCCTGCTCTTTACCAGAGTTGGGCTGAGACCCAGGAATTTGCCAGGTCATAGACCCAGAAAATTTCTCAGGTCCTAAATGGAAAAGGGGTATGAGTTTCCAAATACAGGTAACTCACTAGACAGTCAATCCCCAAAACCCTGTTATAGTTTTTCTAATTGCTCCTGACCTCGCCTCCACTCAATCAGACCAAGTTACTTCATTGGCACCGCCCAATGGGCCTACTTAAGATTGACTGCAAAAACAAAATCTTCCTCTAATGGGCAAAACCATGCGCACTGCGGGGGGGCAGATATAACATGTGCAGAGAGAGTTAGATTTGGGTGGGTTATATTGTTTCTGTGCAGGGTAACTACTGGCTGTTTTTTTTTTTACACTGCAATTTAGATTTCCGTTTGAACACACCCCACCTAAATCTAACTCTCTCTGCACATGTTACATCTGCCCCACCTGCACTGCACATGGTTTTGCCCAACAGAGGAAGATTTTGCTGTCAAGGCAATCAACCTTGAATTATGCCCTATGTGTTTTGTTTTACAACTTTTTCAGGTGTGTGAGGAAGTTGTAAGACGAAACACATTTTGTTTTCAGTATATTCATTATCCTTACCATTGTGTACCCCCTTATCTACTCATACCTCTATTTAAGAATACTAACATACTTTTCAATTGTTCTCTGTGGAGACCTGTACGAGGTAATTGAGGTTGGATGTGTGCATGGGAGGGCATAGTGCAGCGTATTCTCCCATCACTGCCCCATCCTTGCTGGAATTCTGCGATAAGCTGAACCAGGCAGCAGAGGACAAGGCTATAATGATGCATTTCACCGCACACTTCACTGGAGAAGTGGTGGCATCTGTGAAGCTACTATACTCTCTCAAGACTCCTGCAGAGCTCCCTGAAATTCTGAAGCCTCCTGGACATTCTCAGAAAGTAGACAAGCATGTATATAATAGAGATGAGCGGGTTCGGTTCCTCGGAATCCGAACCCGCCCGAACTTCAGGGTTTTTTACACGGGGCCGAGCAGGCTCGGATCCTCCCGCCTTGCTCGGTTAACCCGAGCGCGCCCGAACGTCATCATCACGCTGTCGGATTCTCGCGAGGCTCGGATTCTATATAAGGAGCCGCGCGTCGCCGCCATTTTTCACACGTGCATTGAGATTCATAGGGAGAGGACGTGGCTGGCGTCCTCTCCGTTTATAGAGATTCGAGAAGAGAGTGAGACAGTCTCACTAGAGAGAGACACAGTAGTAATTTTGGGGAGCATTAGGAGGAGTACTACTACTACTAGTACTTGCTGAAGTGAAGTGATAGATAGTGTGACTGTATTGTATTATCTGACTTGTGGGGGAGACACTGACAGTGGGGAGCAGTTAGAGTCTGAGAGCAGGACTCAGGACTCAGGAGTACATACTACATATAACGTACAGTGCACACTTTTGCTGCCAGAGTGCCACACCAGTATAATATATATTGTGATTGTATGCTTAGGAGTACTACTTGCAAGTTGCTGATAGTGTGACCAGTGACCTGACCACCAGTTTAATAATCACCACCAGTTTAATTAATATATATATATATATATATATATATATATATATATATATAAAATTGTATATAATTAATATATATATAATATTATAATTGTATACCACCTACCCGTGTTTTTTTTTTTTTCTTTCTTCTTTATACATACTACTATAGTAGCTTACTGTAGCAGTCTGCGGTGCTGCTGAGCTGACAGTGTCCAGCAGGTCCGTCATCAGTCATTACATAATAAATATATATACCTGTCCGGCTGCAGTACTAGTGATATTATATATACATATATATATTGATTTCATATCATTATCATCCAGTCTATATTAGCAGCAGACACAGTACGTTAGTCCACGGCTGTAGCTACCTCTGTGTCGGCACTCGGCAGTCCATCCATAATTGTATACCACCTACCCGTGGGTTTTTTTTTCTTTCTTCTTGATACATACTACTATAGTAGCTTACTGTAGCAGTCTGCGGTGCTGCTGAGCTGACAGTGTCCAGCAGGTCCGTCATCAGTCATCATTACCTAATAAATATATATCTACCTGTCCGGCTGCAGTACTAGTGATATTATATATACATATATATATTGATTTCATATCATTATCATCCAGTCTATATTAGCAGCAGACACAGTACGTTAGTCCACGGCTGTAGCTACCTCTGTGTCGGCACTCGGCAGTCCATCCATAATTGTATACCACCTACCCGTGGTTTTTTTTTTTCTTTCTTCTTGATACATACTACTATAGTAGCTTACTGTAGCAGTCTGCGGTGCTGCTGAGCTGACAGTGTCCAGCAGGTCCGTCATCAGTCATCATTACCTAATAAATATATATCTACCTGTCCGGCTGCAGTACTAGTGATATTATATATACATATATATATTGATTTCATATCATTATCATCCAGTCTATATTAGCAGCAGACACAGTACGTTAGTCCACGGCTGTAGCTACCTCTGTGTCGGCACTCGGCAGTCCATCCATAATTGTATACCACCTACCCGTGGTTTTTTGTTTCTTTCTTCTTGATACATACTACTATAGTAGCTTACTGTAGCAGTCTGCGGTGCTGCTGAGCTGACAGTGTCCAGCAGGTCCGTCATCAGTCATCATTACCTAATAAATATATATCTACCTGTCCGGCTGCAGTACTAGTGATATTATATATACATATATATATATATATTGATTTCATATCATTATCATCCAGTCTATATTAGCAGCAGACACAGTACGGTAGTCCACGGCTGTAGCTACCTCTGTGTCGGCACTCGGCAGTCCATCCATAATTGTATACCACCTACCCGTGTTTTTTTTTTTTTCTTTCTTCTTGATACATACTACTATAGTAGCTTACTGTAGCAGTCTGCGGTGCTGCTGAGCTGACAGTGTCCAGCAGGTCCGTCATCAGTCATCATTACCTAATAAATATATATCTACCTGTCCGGCTGCAGTACTAGTGATATTATATATACATATATATATTGATTTCATATCATTATCATCCAGTCTATATTAGCAGCATACACAGTACGTTAGTCCACGGCTGTAGCTACCTCTGTGTCGGCACTCGGCAGTCCATCCATAATTGTATACCACCTACCCGTGTTTTTTTTTCTTTTTTCTTCTTGATACATACTACTATAGTAGCTTACTGTAGCAGTCTGCGGTGCTGCTGAGCTGACAGTGTCCAGCAGGTCCGTCATCAGTCATCATTACCTAATAAATATATATCTACCTGTCCGGCTGCAGTACTAGTGATATTATATATACATATATATATTGATTTCATATCATTATCATCCAGTCTATATTAGCAGCAGACACAGTACGGTAGTCCACAGCTGTAGCTACCTCTGTGTCGGCACTCGGCAGTCCATCCATAATTGTATACCACCTACCCGTGGTTTTTTTTTTTCTTTCTTCTTGATACATACTACTATAGTAGCTTACTGTAGCAGTCTGCGGTGCTGCTGAGCTGACAGTGTCCAGCAGGTCCGTCATCAGTCATCATTACCTAATAAATATATATCTACCTGTCCGGCTGCAGTACTAGTGATATTATATATACATATATATATTGATTTCATATCATTATTATCCAGTCTATATTAGCAGCAGACACAGTATGGTAGTCCACGGCTGTAGCTACCTCTGTGTCGGCACTCGGCAGTCCATCCATAATTGTATACCACCTACCCGTGGTTTTTTTTCTTTTCTTTCTTCTTGATACATACCAGGGCCGTAACTAGGTGTGTGCGAGGGGGGCCTCGCACACAGCGCAAAGCCCTGGGGAGCGTAGTCACGGCCCTGTATTAACGCTGTACGGAGCTCTGTGTACGGAGCATCAGAGCTCCGTACAGCTCTATTGGCGAGCCTCAGCTCCACTGTACAGAGCATCGGAGCGGGGAGGCAGAAGAGGCCAGGTCTGCTGCTGCTGCTGAAGGGGACATTAATCCCCCTTTGCAGCGGTGCTGAAGCTACGGCGAGCGGGCGGCGCAGCATGACAGGTCACATGCGCACCACTTCCTGGTTCATGAGAGCCGCGGCCGCAACCACGCCAGGCAGGATGCTCCCAGGACGCAGGAAGAGGAGCACTACGGGGCACGGGCAGCGGTGGGGTGATCTGGCGACATGCTGACAGGGAGGAGGACAGCACTCCGCAGCAGAGGACGAGGAGCCAGAAAAGTTTGGCAGCAATAGCATGTGCATCGCGCTATTAACTCCCCAAGCGCCCAACGCACCTGTCACCCCCAACGTGTCTGAGGAAAAGCCCCACAAGTAGCAGCACAGTCCTACTGCTCTGTGGTAAGTGGGGGTCAGGGGCACCGCCACTTGCGAAATTCACCTCATTGTGCCCTCATGTGTGTGTGGATTTATTGTAGCTGAGTGCCAGACGTTTTTTCTCTGTGTGTGTCTGTATATGTGTATGTATGTATGTATGTATGTATGTATGTATATATATATATATATATATAAAATCCGTAACGTGTAAAAAGGGGACGCAGTCTGCCGTAATGTGTAAAAAGGGGACGCAGTCTGCCGTAATGTGTAAAAAGGGGACGCAGTCTGCCGTAATGTGTAAAAAGGGGACGCTTTCTGCCGTAATGCCTAGTTAGGGGACGCTGTCTGCCGTAATGCCTAGTTAGGGGACGCTGTCTGCCGTAATGTGTAAAAAGGGGACGCTGTCTGCTGTAATGTGTAAAAAGGGGACGCTTTCTGCCGTAATGCCTAGTTAGGGGACGCTGTCTGCCGTAATGCCTAGTTAGGGGACGCTGTCTGCCGTAATGTGTAAAAAGGGGACGCTGTCTGCCGTAATGTGTAAAAAGGGGACGCTGTCTGCTGTAATGTGTAAAAAGGGCACGCTCTCTGCCGTAATGTGTAAAAAGGGGCTCTGCGCTACTGTGCGGTGTAATTTGAATAATGGAGACTACTGTGCACCGTAGTATGAATTGGTATAATTTTGTGGCCACACCCTTTCCCCATGTCGCCACGCCCCTAATTTTTTTGCGCGCGCCTACGGCGCGCACTGCCCATATTTTACATAAGGGGGGGGGCGGCAATGCCATTTCTTGCACACAGCGCTAAAATGCCTAGTTACGGCACTGATACATACTACTATAGTAGCTTACTGTAGCAGTCTGCGGTGCTGCTGAGCTGACAGTGTCCAGCAGGTCCGTCATCAGTCATCATTACCTAATAAATATATATCTACCTGTCCGGCTGCAGTACTAGTGATATTATATATACATATATATATTGATTTCATATCATTATCATCCAGTCTATATTAGCAGCAGACACAGTACGGTAGTCCACGGCTGTAGCTACCTCTGTGTCGGCACTCGGCAGTCCATCCATAAGTATACTAGTATCCATCCATCTCCACTGTTTACCTGAGGTGCCTTTTAGTTGTGCCTATTAAAATATGGAGAACAAAAATGTTGAGGTTCCAAAATTAGGGAAAGATCAAGATCCACTTCCACCTCGTGCTGAAGCTGCTGCCACTAGTCATGGCCGAGACGATGAAATGCCAGCAACGTCGTCTGCCAAGGCCGATGCCCAATGTCATAGTACAGAGCATGTCAAATCCAAAACACCAAATATCAGTAAAAAAAGGACTCCAAAACCTAAAATAAAATTGTCGGAGGAGAAGCGTAAACTTGCCAATATGCCATTTACCACACGGAGTGGCAAGGAACGGCTGAGGCCCTGGCCTATGTTCATGGCTAGTGGTTCAGCTTCACATGAGGATGGAAGCACTCAGCCTCTCGCTAGAAAAATGAAAAGACTCAAGCTGGCAAAAGCAGTAGCACCGCAAAGAACTGTGCGTTCTTCGAAATCCCAAATCCACAAGGAGAGTCCGACTCCAATTGTGTCGGTTGCGATGCCTGACCTTCCCAACACTGGACGTGAAGAGCATGCGCCTTCCACCATTTGCACGCCCCCTGCAAGTGCTGGAAGGAGCACCCGCAGTCCAGTTCCTGATAGTCAGATTGAAGATGTCAGTGTTGAAGTACACCAGGATGAGGAGGATATGGGTGTTGCTGGCGCTGGGGAGAAAATTGACCAGGAGGATTCTGATGGTGAGGTGGTTTGTTTAAGTCAGGCACCCGGGGAGACACCTGTTGTCCGTGGGAGGAATATGGCCACTGACATGCCTGGTGAAAATACCAAAAAAATCAGCTCTTCGGTGTGGAAGTATTTCAACAGAAATGCGGACAACAGGTGTCAAGCCATGTGTTGCCTTTGTCAAGCTGTAATAAGTAGGGGTAAGGACGTTAACCACCTCTGAACATCCTCCCTTATACGTCATCTGCAGCGCATTCATAATAAGTCAGTGACAAGTTCAAAAACTTTGGGTGACAGCGGAAGCAGTCCACTGACCAGTAAATCCCTTCCTCTTGTAACCAAGCTCACGCAAACCACCCCACCAACTCCCTCAGTGTCAATTTCCTCCTTCCCCAGGAATGCCAATAGTCCTGCAGGCCATGTCACTGGCAATTCTGACGATTCCTCTCCTGCCTGGGATTCCTCCGATGCATCCTTGCATGTAACGCCTACTGCTGCTGGCGCTGCTGTTGTTGCTGCTGGGAGTCGATGGTCATCCCAGAGGGGAAGTCGTAAGACCACTTTTACTACTTCCACCAAGCAATTGACTGTCCAACAGTCCTTTGCGAGGAAGATGAAAAATCACAGCAGTCATCCTACTGCAAAGCGGATAACTGAGGCCTTGGCATCCTGGGTGGTGAGAAACGTGGTTCCGGTATCCATCATTACTGCAGAGCCAACTAGAGACTTGTTGGAGGTACTGTGTCCCCGGTACCAAATACCATCTAGGTTCCATTTCTCTAGGCAGGCGATACCGAAAATGTACACAGACCTCAGAAAAAGAGTCACCAGTGTCCTAAAAAATGCAGCTGTACCCAATGTCCACTTAACCACGGACATGTGGACAAGTGGAGCAGGGCAGGGTCAGGACTATATGACTGTGACAGCCCACTGGGTAGATGTATGGACTCCCGCCGCAAGAACAGCAGCAGCGGCACCAGTAGCAGCATCTCGCAAACGCCAACTCTTTCCTAGGCAGGCTACGCTTTGTATCACCGGTTTCCAGAATACGCACACAGCTGAAAACCTCTTACGGCAACTGAGGAAGATCATCGCGGAATGGCTTACCCCAATTGGACTCTCCTGTGGATTTGTGGCATCGGACAACGCCAGCAATATTGTGTGTGCATTAAATATGGGCAAATTCCAGCACGTCCCATGTTTTGCACATACCTTGAATTTGGTGGTGCAGAATTTTTTAAAAAACGACAGGGGCGTGCAAGAGATGCTGTCGGTGGCCAGAAGAATTGCGGGACACTTTCGGCGTACAGGCACCACGTACAGAAGACTGGAGCACCACCAAAAACAACTGAACCTGCCCTGCCATCATCTGAAGCAAGAAGTGGTAACGAGGTGGAATTCAACCCTCTATATGCTTCAGAGGTTGGAGGAGCAGCAAAAGGCCATTCAAGCCTATACAATTCAGCACGATATAGGAGGTGGAATGCACCTGTCTCAAGCGCAGTGGAGAATGATTTCAACGTTGTGCAAGGTTCTGCTGCCCTTTGAACTTGCCACACGTGAAGTCAGTTCAGACACTGCCAGCCTGAGTCAGGTCATTCCCCTCATCAGGCTTTTGCAGAAGAAGCTGGAGACATTGAAGGAGGAGCTAACACGGAGCGATTCCGCTAGGCATGTGGGACTTGTGGATGGAGCCCTTAATTCGCTTAACAAGGATTCACGGGTGGTCAATCTGTTGAAATCAGAGCACTACATTTTGGCCACCGTGCTCGATCCTAGATTTAAAGCCTACCTTGGATCTCTCTTTCCGGCAGACACAAGTCTGCTGGGGTTGAAAGACCTGCTAGTGAGAAAATTGTCAAGTCAAGCGGAACGCGACCTGTCAACATCTCCTCCTTCACATTCTCCCGCAACTGGGGGTGCGAGGAAAAGGCTCAGAATTCCGAGCCCACCCGCTGGCGGTGATGCAGGGCAGTCTGGAGCGACTGCTGATGCTGACATCTGGTCCGGACTGAAGGACCTGACAACGATTACGGACATGTCGTCTACTGTCACTGCATATGATTCTCTCACCATTGAAAGAATGGTGGAGGATTATATGAGTGACCGCATCCAAGTAGGCACGTCAGACAGTCCGTACTTATACTGGCAGGAAAAAGAGGCAATTTGGAGGCCCTTGCACAAACTGGCTTTATTCTACCTAAGTTGCCCTCCCACAAGTGTGTACTCCGAAAGAGTGTTTAGTGCCGCCGCTCACCTTGTCAGCAATCGGCGTACGAGGTTACATCCAGAAAATGTGGAGAAGATGATGTTCATTAAAATGAATTATAATCAATTCCTCCGTGGAGACATTGACCAGCAGCAATTGCCTCCACAAAGTACACAGGGAGCTGAGATGGTGGATTCCAGTGGGGACGAATTGATAATCTGTGAGGAGGGGGATGTACACGGTGATATATCGGAGGATGATGATGAGGTGGACATCTTGCCTCTGTAGAGCCAGTTTGTGCAAGGAGAGATTAATTGCTTCTTTTTTGGTGGGGGTCCAAACCATCCCGTCATTTCAGTCACAGTCGTGTGGCAGACCCTGTCACTGAAATGATGGGTTGGTTAAAGTGTGCATGTCCTGTTTATACAACATAAGGGTGGGTGGGAGGGCCCAAGGACAATTCTATCTTGCACCTCTTTTTTCTTTAATTTTTCTTTGCGTGATGTGCTGTTTGTGGAGTGTTTTTTGGAAGGGCCATCCTGCGTGACACTGCAGTGCCACTCCTAGATGGGCCCGGTGTTTGTGTCGGCCACTAGGGTCGCTTATCTTACTCACACAGCTACCTCATTGCGCCTCTTTTTTTCTTTGCGTCATGTGCTGTTTGGGGAGTGTTTTTTGGAAGGGCCATCCTGCGTGACACTGCAGTGCCACTCCTAGATGGACCCGGTGTTTGTGTTGGCCACTAGGGTCGCTTATCTTACTCACACAGCTACCTCATTGCGCCTCTTTTTTTCTTTGCGTCATGTGCTGTTTGGGGAGTGTTTTTTGGAAGGGCCATCCTGCGTGACACTGCAGTGCCACTCCTAGATGGGCCCGGTGTTTGTGTCGGCCACTAGGGTCGCTTATCTTACTCACACAGCTACCTCATTGCGCCTCTTTTTTTCTTTGCGTCATGTGCTGTTTGGGGAGTGTTTTTTGGAAGGGCCATCCTGCGTGACACTGCAGTGCCACTCCTAGATGGGCCCGGTGTTTGTGTCGGCCACTAGGGTCGCTTATCTTACTCACACAGCTACCTCATTGCGCCTCTTTTTTTCTTTGCGTCATGTGCTGTTTGGGGAGTGTTTTTTGGAAGGGCCATCCTGCGTGACACTGCAGTGCCACTCCTAGATGGGCCCGGTGTTTGTGTCGGCCACTAGGGTCGCTTATCTTACTCACACAGCTACCTCATTGCGCCTCTTTTTTTCTTTGCGTCATGTGCTGTTTGGGGAGTGTTTTTTGGAAGGGCCATCCTGCGTGACACTGCAGTGCCACTCCTAGATGGGCCCGGTGTTTGTGTTGGCCACTAGGGTCGCTTATCTTACTCACACAGCTACCTCATTGCGCCTCTTTTTTTCTTTGCGTCATGTGCTGTTTGTGGAGTGTTTTTTGGAAGGGCCATCCTGCGTGACACTGCAGTGCCACTCCTAGATGGGCCCGGTGTTTGTGTCGGCCACTAGGGTCGCTTATCTTACTCACACAGCTACCTCATTGCGTCTCTTTTTTTCTTTGCGTCATGTGCTGTTTGGGGAGTGTTTTTTGGAAGGGCCATCCTGCGTGACACTGCAGTGCCACTCCTAGATGGGCCCGGTGTTTGTGTCGGCCACTAGGGTCGCTTATCTTACTCACACAGCTACCTCATTGCGCCTCTTTTTTTCTTTGCGTCATGTGCTGTTTGGGGAGTGTTTTTTGGAAGGGCCATCCTGCGTGACACTGCAGTGCCACTCCTAGATGGGCCAGGTGTTTGTGTCGGCCACTAGGGTCGCTTAGCCTAGTCATCCAGCGACCTCGGTGCAAATTTTAGGACTAAAAATAATATTGTGAGGTGTGAGGTATTCAGAATAGACTGAAAATGAGTGGAAATTATGGTTTTTGAGGTTAATAATACTTTGGGATCAAAATGACCCCCAAATTCTATGATTTAAGCTGTTTTTTAGGTTTTTTGGAAAAAAACACCCGAATCCAAAACACACCCGAATCCGACAAAAAAAATTCGGTGAGGTTTTGCCAAAACGCGGTCGAACCCAAAACACGGCCGCGGAACCGAACCCAAAACCAAAACACAAAACCCGAAAAATTTCCGGCGCTCATCTCTAGTATATAAGAGCATTTAGAAAAACCTGTGCATACAGCAGTTAGGCTTAGGCTGCAGGAGGGGTGGTTAGGGTTAGGGTTAAATTACTTACTAAAATCTGTCAGGATTTTGATGTCAGTTTGCCACTATCGTCATTCTCTGCATTCTGACCATCCAGATAGTGATACCAAACCCCTTCACATCTGTGTATGTGTTTGCTTCTGTGTTAGGGCATTGAGGGGGACATTTACTAAGCAGTGATAAGAGTGGAGAAGTAAGCCAGTGGAGAAGTTGCCCATGGCAACCAATCAGCACTGAAGTGACATCTATAATTTGCATACTATAAAATTATACAGAGCTGCTGATTGGTTGATGGGACAACTTCTCCAATGGCTCACTTCTCCGCTCTTATCACTGCTTAGTAAATGTTCCCCTTAGATTGTAAGCTCCAATGGGGCATGCACTGATGTGAAACACAAATATTCTCTCTGTACAGTGCTGTGTAATTGGGGACGCTATATAAATAAGTGGTGGTAATAATAATAATAATAATAATAATAATAATAATAATCATTTGGATAGCTCCCTGCAAGTTTAAATTTCTCTCTTTGCTGTATTAATTTGAAATCACTCTATGGCCCTCATTCCGAGTTGTTTGCTCGCTAGCTGCTTTTAGCAGCGTTGCACACGCTAGGCCGCCACCCTCTGGGAGTGTATCTTAGCTTAGCAGAATAGCGAACGAAAGATTAGCAGAATTGCTACTAAATAATTCCCTGCAGTTTCTGAGTAGCTCCAGACCTACTCCTAGACTGTGATCACCTCAGTCCGTTTAGTTCCTGGTTTGACGTCACAAACACGCCCTGCGTTCGGCCAGCCACTCCCCCGTTTCTCCAGCCACTCCTGCGTTTTTACCTGGCACACCTGCGTTTTTGAGCACACTCCCTGAAAGCGGCCAGTTTCCGCCCAGAAACACCCACTTCCTGTCAATCACACTACAATCACTCGAGCGATGAGAAAACGTCGCTCGAGCTTGTGTAAATCTACAAAGTTTTGTGTGAAAGTACTTAGCGCATACGCATTTTTGTGGTTTTTCTATTTAATCGCTGCACTGCGAAAATCGTCAGCGAGCGATCAACTCGGAATGACCACCTATGTACAGATGATTCATTGTGTTTCTACAAGCAAGGCCAGATTAACAACGGGGCGCATGGAGCTACAGCTCCAGACCTCATTTACCCGTATTTTTCCCTAGTGGAAAAGGGTCCTCCTGCAAATTCAGGAATCCTACCCGGGTAGCTTGCCGGGTTGAACACGTGTTCAACCCGGTAAGCTGTGTAGTGGGAACAGGAGCCGTGTCGAGGTGACACGGCTCCCGTTCACAGTGTATGGGAGGACGGCGCTGGGAGATCATGTGATTTCCCAGCGCCGCCCCTGCCGCATCACTAGCAGCGTCACCAACCCGGCAATATGCCGGGTTGGTGAGCGCTGTGTGAAAGGGGGCTGTAGCACGGGTCGCAGCCATGTCAGGCGACACGGCTGCGACCCGTGCTACAGTGGAAAAGAGGTATAACCCCTGTCTGTCTACCCCTCCCCTTTAGAATGTAAGCTCTCACGAGCAGGGCCCTCTTCCCTCATGTGCTTATCCTTTCTTACTTTAATAATCTTCAGCTGCACCAAATCCAGCAGTCCTCTGCCACCTGATACTTATTCCAGTGTCATCTGCTGATGTAGCTATGTTTATTTACCCTGTACTTGTCCTATATTGTAGTCAACTGTGAGTTGCTGTTTTCCTGTTTGATTATTTGTTTATGTACTCTGTAATTGGGCGCTGCGGAACCCTTGTGGTGCCATATAAATAAAGGATAATAATAATAATAATAATAAATAATAATAATAACTAGAGATGAGCGGGTTCGGTTCCTCTGAATCCGAACCCGCCCGAACTTCAGGTTTTTTACACGGGTCCGAGCAGGCTCGGATCTTCCCGCCTTGCTCGGCTAACCCGAGCGCGCCCGAACGTCATCATCACGCTGTCGGATTCTCGTGATGCTCGGATTCTATCGCGAGACTCGGATTCTATATAAGGAGCCGCGCGTCGCCGCCATTTTCACACGTGCATTGAGAGTCATAGGGAGAGGACGTGGCTGGCGTCCTCTCCGTTTAGAGAAGAGAGAGACACAGTATTTTCGGGGAGCATTATTAGGAGGAGTACTACTGTATACTACTATACTACTTGCTGAAGTGATATTTATAGATTAGATAGTGTGACTGTAAGTGTATTATCTGACTTGTGGGGGAGACACTGACAGTGGGGAGCAGTTAGAGTCTGAGAGCAGGACTCAGGAGTACATATAACGTACAGTGCACACTTTTGCTGCCAGAGTCAGTGCCACACTGCCATTGTTGTGACCACACTGACCACCAGTATAATAATATATTTTGTGATTGTCTGCTTAGGCCTCGGAGTACTAGTTGCAAGTTGCAACGTGACCTGTCCTGAAGTGACCACCAGTTTAATAATCAATCACCACCAGTTTAATATATATATATATATATATATATATATATATAATATATATATATATATATATATATATATAATATTGTATACCACCTACCCGTGGTTTTTTTTTTTTTTCATTCTTCTTTATACATACTACTATAGTAGCTTACTGTAGCAGTCTGCGGTGCTGTGCTGACCTGACAGTGTCCAGCAGGTCCGTCATCAGTCATTACATAATAAATATATATAGTACCTGTCCGGCTGCAGTACTAGTGATATTATATTGATTTCATCTCATTATCAATAATTTATCATCCAGTCTAGACTCTATATTAGCAGCAGACACAGTACGTTAGTCCACGGCTGTAGCTACCTCTGTGTCGGCACTCGGCAGTCCATCCATAATTGTATATCACCTACCCGTGGTTTTTTTCTTTTCTTTCTTCTTTGTACATACTACTATAGTATAGTAGCTTACTGTAGCAGTCTGCGGTGCTGCTGAGCTGACAGTGTCCAGCAGGTCCGTCATCAGTCATCATTACCTAATAAATATATTATCTACCTGTCCGGCTGCAGTACTAGTGATATTATATATACATACATATATATATTGATTTCATCTCATTATCAATCATCCAGTCTATATTAGCAGCAGACACAGTACGTTAGTCCACGGCTGTAGCTACCTCTGTGTCGGCACTCGGCAGTCCATCCATAATTGTATACCACCTACCCGTGGTTTTTTTTTTTTCTTTCTTCTTTGTACATACTACTATAGAGTATAGTAGCTTACTGTAGCAGTCTGCGGTGCTGCTGAGCTGACAGTGTCCAGCAGGTCCGTCATCAGTCATCATTACCTAATAAATATATTATCTACCTGTCCGGCTGCAGTACTAGTGATATTATATATACATACATATATATATTGATTTCATCTCATTATCAATCATCCAGTCTATATTAGCAGCAGACACAGTACGTTAGTCCACGGCTGTAGCTACCTCTGTGTCGGCACTCGGCAGTCCATCCATAATTGTATACCACCTACCCGTGTTTTTTTTTCTTTTCTTTCTTCTTTGTACATACTACTATAGAGTATAGTAGCTTACTGTAGCAGTCTGCGGTGCTGCTGAGCTGACAGTGTCCAGCAGGTCCGTCATCAGTCATCATTACCTAATAAATATATTATCTACCTGTCCGGCTGCAGTACTAGTGATATTATATATACATACATATATATATTGATTTCATCTCATTATCAATCATCCAGTCTATATTAGCAGCAGACACAGTACGTTAGTCCACGGCTGTAGCTACCTCTGTGTCGGCACTCGGCAGTCCATCCATAATTGTATACCACCTACCCGTGGTTTTTTTTTTTTCTTTCTTCTTTGTACATACTACTATAGAGTATAGTAGCTTACTGTAGCAGTCTGCGGTGCTGCTGAGCTGACAGTGTCCAGCAGGTCCGTCATCAGTCATCATTACCTAATAAATATATTATCTACCTGTCCGGCTGCAGTACTAGTGATATTATATATACATACATATATATATTGATTTCATCTCATTATCAATCATCCAGTCTATATTAGCAGCAGACACAGTACGTTAGTCCACGGCTGTAGCTACCTCTGTGTCGGCACTCGGCAGTCCATCCATAAGTATACTAGTATCCATCCATCTCCATTGTTTACCTGAGGTGCCTTTTAGTTGTGCCTATTAAAATATGGAGAACAAAAATGTTGAGGTTCCAAAATTAGGGAAAGATCAAGATCCACTTCCACCTCGTGCTGAAGCTGCTGCCACTAGTCATGGCCGAGACGATGAAATGCCAGCAACGTCGTCTGCCAAGGCCGATGCCCAATGTCATAGTACAGAGCATGTCAAATCCAAAACACCAAATATCAGTAAAAAAAAGGACTCCAAAGCCTAAAATAAAATTGTCGGAGGAGAAGCGTAAACTTGCCAATATGCCATTTACCACACGGAGTGGCAAGGAACGGCTGAGGCCCTGGCCTATGTTCATGGCTAGTGGTTCAGCTTCACATGAGGATGGAAGCACTCAGCCTCTCGCTAGAAAAATGAAAAGACTCAAGCTGGCAAAAGCACCGCAAAGAACTGTGCGTTCTTCGAAATCCCAAATCCACAAGGAGAGTCCAATTGTGTCGGTTGCGATGCCTGACCTTCCCAACACTGGACGTGAAGAGCATGCGCCTTCCACCATTTGCACGCCCCCTGCAAGTGCTGGAAGGAGCACCCGCAGTCCAGTTCCTGATAGTCAGATTGAAGATGTCAGTGTTGAAGTACACCAGGATGAGGAGGATATGGGTGTTGCTGGCGCTGGGGAGGAAATTGACCAGGAGGATTCTGATGGTGAGGTGGTTTGTTTAAGTCAGGCACCCGGGGAGACACCTGTTGTCCGTGGGAGGAATATGGCCGTTGACATGCCTGGTGAAAATACCAAAAAAATCAGCTCTTCAGTGTGGAGGTATTTCAACAGAAAAGCGGACAACAGGTGTCAAGCCGTGTGTTGCCTTTGTCAAGCTGTAATAAGTAGGGGTAAGGACGTTAACCACCTCGGAACATCCTCCCTTATACGTCACCTGCAGCGCATTCATAATAAGTCAGTGACAAGTTCAAAAACTTTGGGCGACAGCGGAAGCAGTCCACTGACCAGTAAATCCCTTCCTCTTGTAACCAAGCTCACGCAAACCACCCCACCAACTCCCTCAGTGTCAATTTCCTCCTTCCCCAGGAATGCCAATAGTCCTGCAGGCCATGTCACTGGCAATTCTGACGAGTCCTCTCCTGCCTGGGATTCCTCCGATGCATCCTTGCGTGTAACGCCTACTGCTGCTGGCGCTGCTGTTGTTGCTGCTGGGAGTCAATGGTCATCCCAGAGGGGAAGTCGTAAGCCCACTTGTACTACTTCCAGTAAGCAATTGACTGTCCAACAGTCCTTTGCGAGGAAGATGAAATATCACAGCAGTCATCCTGCTGCAAAGCGGATAACTGAGGCCTTGACAACTATGTTGGTGTTAGACGTGCGTCCGGTATCCGCCGTTAGTTCACAGGGAACTAGACAATTTATTGAGGCAGTGTGCCCCCGTTACCAAATACCATCTAGGTTCCACTTCTCTAGGCAGGCGATACCGAGAATGTACACGGACGTCAGAAAAAGACTCACCAGTGTCCTAAAAAATGCAGTTGTACCCAATGTCCACTTAACCACGGACATGTGGACAAGTGGAGCAGGGCAGGGTCAGGACTATATGACTGTGACAGCCCACTGGGTAGATGTATGGACTCCCGCCGCAAGAACAGCAGCGGCGGCACCAGTAGCAGCATCTCGCAAACGCCAACTCTTTCCTAGGCAGGCTACGCTTTGTATCACCGCTTTCCAGAATACGCACACAGCTGAAAACCTCTTACGGCAACTGAGGAAGATCATCGCGGAATGGCTTACCCCAATTGGACTCTCCTGTGGATTTGTGGCATCGGACAACGCCAGCAATATTGTGTGTGCATTAAATATGGGCAAATTCCAGCACGTCCCATGTTTTGCACATACCTTGAATTTGGTGGTGCAAATTTTTTTTAAAAACGACAGGGGCGTGCAAGAGATGCTGTCGATGGCCAGAAGAATTGCGGGACACTTTCGGCGTACAGGCACCACGTACAGAAGACTGGAGCACCACCAAAAACTACTGAACCTGCCCTGCCATCATCTGAAGCAAGAAGTGGTAACGAGGTGGAATTCAACCCTCTATATGCTTCAGAGGTTGGAGGAGCAGCAAAAGGCCATTCAAGCCTATACAATTGAGCACGATATAGGAGGTGGAATGCACCTGTCTCAAGCGCAGTGGAGAATGATTTCAACGTTGTGCAAGGTTCTGATGCCCTTTGAACTTGCCACACGTGAAGTCAGTTCAGACACTGCCAGCCTGAGTCAGGTCATTCCCCTCATCAGGCTTTTGCAGAAGAAGCTGGAGACATTGAAGGAGGAGCTAACACGGAGCGATTCCGCTAGGCATGTGGGACTTGTGGATGGAGCCCTTAATTCGCTTAACAAGGATTCACGGGTGGTCAATCTGTTGAAATCAGAGCACTACATTTTGGCCACCGTGCTCGATCCTAGATTTAAAGCCTACCTTGGATCTCTCTTTCCGGCAGACACAAGTCTGCTGGGGTTGAAAGACCTGCTGGTGAGAAAATTGTCAAGTCAAGCGGAACGCGACCTGTCAACATCTCCTCCTTCACATTCTCCCGCAACTGGGGGTGCGAGGAAAAGGCTCAGAATTCCGAGCCCACCCGCTGGCGGTGATGCAGGGCAGTCTGGAGCGACTGCTGATGCTGACATCTGGTCCGGACTGAAGGACCTGACAACGATTACGGACATGTCGTCTACTGTCACTGCATATGATTCTCTCACCATTGAAAGAATGGTGGAGGATTATATGAGTGACCGCATCCAAGTAGGCACGTCAGACAGTCCGTACTTATACTGGCAGGAAAAAGAGGCAATTTGGAGGCCCTTGCACAAACTGGCTTTATTCTACCTAAGTTGCCCTCCCACAAGTGTGTACTCCGAAAGAGTGTTTAGTGCCGCCGCTCACCTTGTCAGCAATCGGCGTACGAGGTTACATCCAGAAAATGTGGAGAAGGAATTATAATCAATTCCTCCGTGGAGACATTGACCAGCAGCAATTGCCTCCACAAAGTACACAGGGAGCTGAGATGGTGGATTCCAGTGGGGACGAATTGATAATCTGTGAGGAAGGGGATGTACACGGTGATATATCGGAGGATGATGATGAGGTGGACATCTTGCCTCTGTAGAGCCAGTTTGTGCAAGGAGAGATTAATTGCTTCTTTTTTGGTGGGGGTCCAAACCAACCCGTCATTTCAGTCACAGTCGTGTGGCAGACCCTGTCACTGAAATGATGGGTTGGTTAAAGTGTGCATGTCCTGTTTATACAACATAAGGGTGGGTGGGAGGGCCCAAGGACAATTCCATCTTGCACCTCTTTTTTCTTTAATTTTTCTTTGCGTCATGTGCTGTTTGGGGAGGGTTTTTTGGAAGGGCCATCCTGCGTGACACTGCAGTGCCACTCGTAGATGGGCCCGGTGTTTGTGTCGGCCACTAGGGTCGCTTATCTTACTCACACAGCTACCTCATTGCGCCTCTTTTTTTCTTTGCGTCATGTGCTGTTTGGGGGGGGGTTTTGGAAGGGCCATCCTGCGTGACACTGCAGTGCCACTCCTAGATGGGCACGGTGTTTGTGTCGGCCACTAGGGTCGCTTATCTTACTCACACAGCTACCTCATTGCGCCTCTTTTTTTCTTTGCGTCATGTGCTGTTTGGGGAGTGTTTTTTGGAAGGGCCATCCTGCGTGACACTGCAGTGCCACTCCTAGATGGGCACGGTGTTTGTGTCGGCCACTAGGGTCGCTTAGCTTAGTCATCCAGCGACCTAGGTGCAAATTTTAGGACTAAAAATAATATTGTGAGGTGTGAGGTATTCAGAATAGACTGAAAATGAGTGGAAATTATGGTTTTTGAGGTTAATAATACTTTGGGATCAAAATGACCCCCAAATTCTATGATTTAAGCTGTTTTTTAGTGTTTTTTTAAAAAAACACCCGAATCCAAAACACACCCGAATCCGACAAAAAAAATTCGGTGAGGTTTTGCCAAAACGCGGTCGAACCCAAAACACGGCCGCGGAACCGAACCCAAAACCAAAACACAAAACCCGAAAAATTTCCGGCGCTCATCTCTAATAATAACACTCTTTTCTCCCTCTCAGATCACAACCTGCATGCTCTCCTCCATTAATTCAAACTCTGCATTGCTGAAGTCCTCCAATCCTCCTCAAACTCGCAGAAATATTAACACAAGAACTTTGAGAACCATGGCACTCTAAATTAAGAAGACAACTACAAAAACTCACACGTGGTTCATGATTTGGTCACGAAGTGTAAAGGCCATTACTCACTTCTTATTCTTCTAGATCTATCTGCTGCATTTGACACTGTTGACCACTCTCGTCTCATACAAACACTACAATCCCTAGGTCTTAAAGACACAGCCCTTTCTTGCTTCCTATCCTACCCATCTAATCGCTCCTTCAGTGTTCGCTTCTCTGAATCTACCTCCTCTTCGCTACCTCTTTCAGTTGGAGTACTGCAAGGCTCAGTCTTTGGTCCTCTGCTTTTCACTATCTATACCTCACCTCTTGGTAAACTAATCAGCTCCTTTGGATTTCAGTATCATCTGTACGCAGATGATACTCAAATCTACCTATCCTCCCCTGATTTGTCCCTATCTGGGCAGTGTCAGGAATGGGGGTGAGGTGCTGTAACAGTGGAAGGGGAGGAGCCCTGCCGTGTAGAGGAAGGAGACACAGTGTCTCACGGCATAGGGGAGGGTGGGGGCTGCAATTTGCCTCACATCCCCTGTATTTATAATAAGCATGGGGAGAGATTTATGTGCACCTGCCCAACCTGTCCTGTATGTGAATCTCCTACCAGGCTTCTGTGTTACTGGCTGCTGCAACTGGAGTCCCGTGGAGGAGCTGTGCTGCAGGGGATGCACAGCAGCCCTCCCGCAGCCATTTTACTGTAGCCTTTAATAAAGAAGGACCAGTGACCAGTGACCACTACCCGATCAGAGCACCGATCGCGGGAGCGGCCACCTGGCCCTGCGCACAGTGTGAACCGGTCCAGCAGAAGGGGGGCAAGGGACTGACCTGGGGGGGAGGGGGGGGGCTCACTCAGCGCCCAATGTCACAGGCACCTAGTGCTGCAGATCATCTTGGATCTGCCACTGTAATCGGGATTCGGGCACCCTTCCTTGCCCACAGTCCACGTCCAGCAGTTCCACGTCCAGGAGAAATGATAGGGCCGGCCCTGCCCACTGTCCAATCACAGCTTCCTCAGTGACAGGGGCGTGTTTTCATATGTGCTGCAAGCACGCCCCTGTCAAAGCGGCACTTGTATTAGGTGCGACTTCTGCTTTTTTTAATGGGATTTCACTTCCCAATGCTTGGCCCCGCCCCTCGTTTCCGGCCCTGTTGCATTGACATCGGGAGGTACCGAGAGTGGTGCCTCCGAGACCAAAACACATTTAAAATGGTTTACAGTGTAAAAATTATTCAAATAATACAACTGCTAAAGTATATACTTATGACACAGAATATGTGTCATCAGTATATCTTCCATGTATCATTTGAATCATTAATGACAGAGGAGACACTGCCTCCCTCCCCTGCTTGCCCGTCCCTGGCGACTGTACACACTTACATGGCTTTGGCCACACCCAAACAGTGCTGGTCACAGTTTCTCCCTTTCCCAGTATAGGCCCTTCAACACTTTCAGCCCCAGGTCCATGTGGCCCTTAATCTGGTCAGGTCTCACTTTCCGATGAGTCTTCATTCTTAGAGCTTGGCTCAGGCTACCTACACTATAGGAAAAAGGGAGGAAAACCCCTAAAACACATTGGAAGAGGGCCATGTAAGAGGTACAGATGCCATGGCACCAAGGCACACCATTTACATAAGTGTTGGATTAATGTTCATGGCGGTCATGACAATTGTGGGGGCCCTCGCTTATAAAATATCTATCATCAGAGCAAGACATATAAAAAGCTCACAATGACGGACAGTCTGTCACACTGGGTGTTGGCTTATGGGAAATTGATGATCTGACTCAGGGGGTCATTCCGACTCGATCGCACACTGCACTTCTTCGCAGCCGTGCGATCGGGTCGGAAATGCACATGCGTGGCGGCCGCATTGCGCAGGCGCATCATTGCTCAGCATCAGCCATCGCGAGGCAGCGATGCCGCAAATGAAGAAAGCGGTCGCAGCGGCGACCGCAAGAAGATTGACAGGAGGAAAGCATTCCGGGGCGTCAACTGACCGTTTTCTGAGAGTGGTGCGGCGAACGCAGGCGTGTCCAGGCGTTTGGAGGGCGGATGTCTGACGTCGGACCTGCATTGCTGGATCGATCGCACAGGGTAAGTAACTCTTACCCTGGTCTATTTCTACACAAAACGTTTGTTGCATAGCAGGGCCGCACAAGCGTTCGCACCTTTGCTATGCAAAAATGCCTCCCCCATAGGCGGCGTCTAGTTGATCGCACGGGCAGCAAAAAGTTGTTGCGTGCGATCAACTCGGAATGACCCCCTCTGTTCTTTAGCAGGGGTCGACTCAATTTAAGTTAAAAAAAAATTTTTACGTTTTTGGATTTTATCTATATTTACATCTACATTCAAGTGTAAACTGTAATTTTTATTGAATCTAAAGCAAATGTAATTATGTGAAGGTTTGGGCCCACCTGATAGCGCCTTATAAACATATGGGAGGCCAGAGTCCGGGATATTAAATTGAGAGCTAAAGGGATAGTCACGGTCCCTAGGGTTCACGGATCACACAGGCAAAGCAAAAAGGGAAGATACAACAGGATCTTTAGTAGACAGTTATGCACAATGGCCCTCATTCCGAGTTGTTAGCTCGCAAGGCGATTTTAGCAGAGTTACACACGCTAAGCCGCCGCCTACTGGGAGTGAATCTTAGCTTCTTAAAATTGCGAACGATGTATTCGCAATATTGCGATTACAAACTACTTAGCAGTTTCGGAGTAGCTCCAGACTTACTCGGCATCTGCGATCAGTTCAGTGCTTGTCGTTCCTGGTTTGACGTCACAAACACACCCAGCGTTCGCCCAGACACTCCTCCGTTTCTTCAGCCACTCCTGCGTTTTTTCCGGAAACGGTAGCGTTTTCATCCACACGCCCATAAAACGCCGTGTTTCCGCCCAGTAACACCCATTTCCTGTCAATCACATTACGTTCGCCGGAGCGAAGAAAAAGCCGTGAGTAAAAAAACTATCTTCATAGCAAAATTACTTGGCGCAGTCGCAGTGCGAACATTGCGCATGCGTACTAAGCAGAAAAACGCTGCGATGCGAAGAAAATTACCGAGCGAACGACTCGGAATGAGGGCCAATGTCATACAGGGCCTGATACGGAGATGAATGCAGTTGCATTCACAGGACGCTGTGGATCTGCAAAAATTTGCTAATTACGCAGCCACTGGGATTTGTACTGAAACACTCAATGACAGCGTCTCTGTTCCACCGCTTGAGTACAACAATGCAACAGCAGTTGCATCATCGGACCTCTGACCAACTCTACGGTTGCTCAATATATCCTTCCCAAGTGCTGCCGGAGAAACACAGCCGTGTTTGACCAGCCACCCCTTATTAACACCCCAAAACAATCACTGACCGTCAATCACACGGCACATAAATTCTCACTGCGACCGCCATCTCAAGACTATCGTGGCACATGTATTATTATTTATTTATTAACAGTTTCTTATATAGCGCAGCAAATTCCGTTGCGCTTTACAAGTAGACACAATGATAAAACAAAACTGGGTAATAAACAGTCATAGAGGTAGGAGGGCCCTGCTCGCAAGCTTCCAATCTACAGTTCAACTCATAATAAGCATTTAACTGTGCAAACATCGGCATTGCAAACGTGCCAGGACTGGTAGGGGGAAACAGGTAGGGGGACCCGAGACTTGATTGTTTATTTCACTCTACTAATGAAGAGCCCAGGGGAGGGGGTAGCAGTGGGATATTGTGCAGATGACCGAACTCAGCTCTAGATGTGACCATGGACAGTGTGCGCACCTTCCCCCAGCTCAGGACGCTGCCGGGGGATCCGGTGCTGGCGCTGTAGTTAGTTGCCAGTAAAATGGTGCTAATAAATGGTTTTGGTGCAATAAGGCTTCAAGGGGGGATGGGAGTTGGGGGCCCTGTCTATTTTGGAAGTACCAGGCTCCACAATTTCTGATGACAGCCTTGCAAACACTGGCTCTCACTGAGATGTGGATGAAGCAACGGCTCATGCAGCAAAGTACCCATGTTCGGTACATTCTACATGCGCTGGACCCGTACTGCGCATGTGTAGTATGGGTCTGCGAGGTCAGTCACACTACGGCATCACAATGTCAGTTATTGACAGTCTAGTGCCATTTGGGGGCAGCGTTGGCCTCCGTTTCTCCAAACAGAGGGGTGTCACCGCCGTTACAGGGGAGGGACGAGGCCAGGATCTCCACCAGTGAACGGAGATTTCCTGGCCGCTAGGTAGGGCTTGCGGTGGCCAGCTTGCACGACCCCATGGTGTCGGAGATGATCCGATAATGCGTCCTTGGACCTGGTTGAATCAGTATTACAGCAGGAAAAGTGACGCCCCCTGCTGCATTACCGTATTAGAGCTATCACTGCTGCTTCTATGTAAGCAGCAGCGATAGTCCCTCCAACCACATCTGAATGAGGGCCACTTTGCGTCCACCTCTGTATCAGGCACATAGTCACACAACATCCACAGGTGAGTCCCCAATCTTTCCACCAAGCCTTTGACCTACAGCGAATGAAGCTGCAGATTCAGTACACAGTCCCTTGGATAGATGTCCCAGCCATGTGGCCACAGTACCAGTACCCTTGATCAGCATGATAAGATCCCTTTCCAGTCATCTTGCTCCAGCAAGCCCACTCAGGTATGAGCGACCGCAGGTCTCCTGACGAAGTTTAACACCAACAGCACAGTATACAGTAGATGGACATTGTAGCAGTCACAAGTCAGACCCCAGTCTCTAAAGGCCCATACACACTTGACGATGCATACGTCGTTAACGACCGTCGTTAACGACTTCCCTTGAACTTCCCTTGAACAGCTGAGCAAACAACATGAGCATACACACTACCAACGACCAAAGACCAAAGACCATTCATCGTTGAAGCATCCAAGCTGAACAGTTTATTAAAATAATGAGCTGGGAACAGGGCTGGTGAACAGTGGCTTGGTCGTTGGTCGTTCACACAATACACATTCAACGACGTCTCTGGTCGGTAACGACCATAGTGGAAATTGAGCATACATGCTCCACAGATAAGCGAGGGTCATTAACGTCCCGCGGGGCCGCGCTTCGGTGGTCGTCGGATGCATACACACTTGACGATATAATGAGCGACGTCGTTGATGAGGGCTGAAATGAACGACGTCGCTCATTTTATCGTCAAGTGTGTAATTGTGTATGGGCCTTTGAGAGAGTAGAACACTGGGGTCTTCTCAGACCTCCATCTTAACGAGATCTACATTTTCACACTCTCAGGAGCTACCTTGGGTTGTGGTGAAACGGATTTCTCTGCTGTGCAGACCCCACACAGAGACTGCACCGAGTTGAGTACGGTCATCAGGTTTAGGTCATTGTCATCATCATCATTATCCTTTGTAAATGCCTTTCAACATCTTTATTGTCCTATGTTAATGTATGTGTAACTGTTAGTAGTATGTACAGCTACTTGCGATCTTCTGAGATAAACCTTTGAACCACTGTTTTCCAATCCAACTGCAAATAGGGTCCATACAAATATTTATTTCTTGTTTGTATGCTTGTATTGGTGTGCAGTGTGAATTCTCCATACCTCTGGCTTCAAAATCAAGACTATGTCGAATAGCGGCTCAATGCTTTCAAGTATTTCTTTGTATTTGTTTACTTTGTACTGTTATCTGTATTTTTACTATTGGGTCATGTTCTATTTTTGCTTCTTCTGTTTCTGTTAGCATAACATTTGTGTTCTTTGCCAGATATTTTTTTTTTTTTAGAGTTATTCCTTAACCTATTTGTACAATATTTTTTTTCAAAGCCGTTTTGTTAACACTGGGTAGTGTTATTTATGTCAAACAACTGTCGATGACTTTGTGGGTCAAGTTATAAAGAAAAGGATAAACACGTTTTCCTCTGTCTTTCATTATGTACAAAGCAGTGAACATGTCAAAATGTTATGTAACGCAAGCTCCGCTCTTCAGCGGTGATGTCTGCAAAAAGAACAGGCTCTAATATTTACTATGTACTAAATATCACTTCCTTATACAAATCCTGAGAAATTACCTGAAAATATCCGTCACCTTAGAGTAGGGAAAGTTCCTGCCAGATTACCTGAGACATTCCTTCATCAGATCATTTTCTCATGTCTCACACACCATTCACTACACAGATTTATTGCACACGTGGGTATAAATTTACTAAGGTTCTAAAAATGAAAAGTGGGGATGTTGTCTATTGCAACCAATCAAATCCTGTTTATCATTTCTCTATTACATCCTAGAAAATGACAGACAGAATCTGATTGGTTGCTACAGGCAACATCACCACTTTTCACTTTTAGAACCTCTAGGGGTATATTCAATTCCTGACGGAACCTCTCCAACGGAGAGGATCTGACAGTTCATTAATCAATTTGAGGGCGTTTTTGTCGAATTTTGTCCTGTTTTCGCCCATGCCAATCCAACTTTTTTAAAATGACAATGGAATGGGCGAAAATGGCCACAAATTCGCCAAAACAGGTGGTTCTGCGGCAAATTTGCCGATCCTCCTGTTTTTCGACAGTTTCAGAATTTCCGACAGGTCGAAAAAATGGCACTTATATATTGAATAGGGCGAATCGAAGAGTGACATTTTTTTGACCTGTCGGGAATTCCAACAGGAATTAAATATACCCATTAGTAACTAAATTTACTCCGTGGAGGTATAAATGTCACATTCTGTATTTTTGTTACCGTTGTCCAATATTTTACACTTGGTCAATTTAGAGAAATCAAATTACTAGGTCTATTACAGTTGTCAATTAATAGATTCTTTAGATTTTGTTTTGTACATTTTCACATTTTTAATAGGCTTATTTTAATTTATTATTTATTTCTAATGCAAGAAATTCAGGCCTAGTTCCACGAGTAACTTCTACATACCTCCAAGTGGTATAATGTTTCAACTGAACTCTTCGGGATGTTAGTGATGACACGCCGCCGAGCATTCTGTAATGTTTGGCTGCGCGCACATCCACCTAATACAGAGTTTTCAACATCAATATTTTACCTGTGCGCCTCCACGGAGTGTGAGGAAAAAGTAGCAGTTCTGGAATGGCATATCGCAGCGAGGTGCTAATTGAATCTCCCCCTTAGGGGTAGGTGGGGGTTTCAATTGCGAGAGATGTTTGCAAAGTGCCATCAGAATGTCTTTTGGAAAGTCGCTATGGTGGCACTTAGCAACTGCCAACATAGCCAATTTTCCCAACATAGCCAATTTTCCCAACATGGCCAATTTTCAATCGCACCCATTAGAAGTGACCAGGAGTTTGGCGTTCTTGGGGTATCATATCCTACTGCAATATGTGCAGCCGAACATCACAAGAACTGAATATGAGCCTTATATTGTGGAACCTGTCAACACAGGATACAGTAGTTTTAATACCACCTTTACTATCCATACATGCACATGCACGTATATAGCAGTGTCATATTTTGACAGTCCCAGCAGTGTGTCATTTGCTTTAACTATCGGTAAATAACTCCAGTGGCTTCAAAAAGTAAGACTCTAGACAAAGAGAGGGCTGTGACTAAGACTGACCAGTCTCCACCTCAGACATTAACAAATCCGGACATGTGTGGGATCCATGAGCCCCTATCTAGAGGGAGATCTAGTTTTGGATGCCCTGGCTATGAACAGGTCATCTTTAACACTCTGAACATCCCAGGCAAAAAAAGAGAGAAAGAGAGAGAGAAAGGAGCCTGAGGGGAAATGTTCTGTGTCTAATCCTTTCTGCCATTCTGCATATTCATGGAACATTGTCATAACACATCAGGCTGTTTGGGAGGACAAAAGATCAGTCGGCACCCCTCCTCATTCCTCTGATGGGGCAGGGGACAAATGCTGAGTAAACACTTGGAAAGAATTCACTGGGCCCATTCTCACAGTGATGAGAAAGGTCCTAGTCTTTCTTACAGGCCCAAAACTGCTCAGCCCATTAAAGTACGCCCCATGTCCCGTGAAAGAGGGGCCTACCGATGATGAAAACATGGATTATCTCATTTCACTCTCCTTGTATCAAACAACTACGTACATTCTGAGTGCACTTGGTCTGACACGCAATTACAAAAACAAGGACGTTTAGGGAACGCGGCAATTGTTCCTGACATTTTACAGATGACCTTGTTCTACTGGGAAAAACATTTTTTTCTGGCATTTGGCCCTTTATCTTGCCATTTGAAAGACTTCTATTCAAAAGGCTATTGTGGCGTATTGCAATGGCTGGGGTCTGTCCGTCTGACTTTTACACTCGTAACCAATAATTTTAAAGAATACTAATCAACACACAACTAATAAGCACCACAAAGTGACCCGGAGGGTTTACCAATACTTTAAATATAAACATTGTCAGAATCTATATTTCTTTATTTTAGATTAGCAATATAAATGACATGGGTTATTATTTAAAAAAAAACACATAAATTAAATATCTTATACAAATGTTATCCAAACCCAGAAATAAAACATCCTCGAGAGGACTGCGCAGATCCTATATTATCAGGCGGTTCGGCACTAATTTAGCCAGTTTTCTGCTGTAAAATGTCCACAGAATCACCATAGTTACCTGATAAATAAAGTGAAGCGTTGTCCAGTTCACTGGTGTGGATTATTAGATCTACACTAAAAAGATCTACAGTCATTAGGCTGACAGAATCAAAAGGTTGACATGGAATAGGTAGACAGTAGAAAAGGTCGACGTGGACAAGAGGATGACAGAATCAAAAGGTCAACAGTGTTTTGTCACTTTTATGTCACAAATAAGCCCATTTAGGGGTACATTTACTAAGAAGTGATAAGAATGGAGAAGTGAGCCAGTGGAGAAATTTCCCCATCAACCAATCAGCAGCTCTGTATCATTTTGTAGTATGCAAATTATAGATGTTACTTCAGTGCTGATTGGCTGCCATGGGCAAATTCTCCACTGACTCACTTCTCCGCTCTTATCACTGCTTAGTAAATGTACCCCTTAGTGTACCACATCCAGTTGCATGGCGAGTGAAGGCAAGGTTACTATTCCCAATTGTAGTCCACATGGATGGTAATTGGTAACGTATGAAAAAGTTTAAAATAATTAAAAACAAAACAAAAACAAATGGGTGTCGACCATATGTGTGTCGATCACTGTCATGTCGATCTTTTGACCCTGTCAACCTTTTAAACTGTCTACCTTTTACACGTCGAAATTTTGACCATATCGGTAGACCTTTTCAGTGTAAATCTAGAGACCGGATGCCTTAAAATTATTGTTCAGTTTGAAAAACAGACCCTGCATGGCTTTATAGATAGTTATACATGGGGCGGTCACAATATTTCAGAGTGGGGGGTTCTAAATATAAAATGTATCACAGGATACATATGATAAATATCATAGTAGCAAAGCATATACATGGGATTCAAATTATTCTTATTATTTTATGAAATGCATCACAGCATTTTGATGTATGTACAGAAGACATACTGCTGTTTACAAAAGTTCTTAAGCCCTTAAACCCTA
This sequence comes from Pseudophryne corroboree, assembly GCF_028390025.1. Classification (NCBI taxonomy): domain Eukaryota; kingdom Metazoa; phylum Chordata; class Amphibia; order Anura; family Myobatrachidae; genus Pseudophryne; species Pseudophryne corroboree. Next base: position 90,318,108 of record NC_086452.1, read on the forward strand.
TTTGATCTTCCCCTAATACGAATAACATTGGTCACACTGTGAATCTGAAGGAAAGTTGTAATATGAATTTGGGGTGCTATTGTGTGTCTTAGTAAGGTCATAAGTAAGTGAGGTGACGGACCTGGAAGAATTGACTGTGTATATGATTGAGTGAGACATGATTTGGGAGATTGGGGGGACATGAGGATGAGAATGATAGTGCTAGACATAGCACAAAGAACCTCTCTCCTGTTTTCCCTGGGTGCACACTATAATGAATTGTGCTATGCATGCCAATGCCCAACAGAGGGTTATGGGGGTGGCCAGGGTTGGACTGGCCCTCCAGACTGTGCACTTGAATTGTAAATTCTACATATTATCTACAGTGCATTGCAGTTATTAATCTGGTACATTATCATGCATGCACTAGCAGTATCTATATATATTTATCATGGGGCCCATACCATGGTTAACCAAGCCTCTGTGGCAGCTGGCCACAGCCCTAAGCATGGGTCCCTACCACTGCATTCCCCCGGTGGGCCCTCCATGCCCCAGTCCAACACTGGGGGTGGCAGTATCATGCGGTGGGATGCTTTTCCTCAGCAGGGACTGGGCATCATGATAAAATTGAAAGACTGATGGATGGTGCAAAATACCAGAGAGACAACCGGCTAGAAAACTAAAATCTTGGGAGAGAGAACAATGATCCCAAACACAAGGCCAAAGCAACACTGGTGTAGTTAAACAACAATAAAGTGAATGTTGTACGAGGGCCAATTATGCAATTGGTAGCACCTATCCTTGTGTATCAATGCCTATTTCCCTACAGATTGTAAGCTTGCGAGCAGGGCCTTCCTACCTCTGTAACTGTTTGTTATCACCCAGTTTTCTTTTATTATTGGTGTCTCCAATTGCAAAGTGCAACACAATTTGCTGCGCTACATAAGAAACTGTTAATATATAAATAAATACATTCAAAGTCCAAAGGTCAGTCCATTTGAGGATTTGTGGAACTATCTGAAAATTGCAGTCCACAAACGTCATCCAACCAACCCGAGTAACCTGAAGCAAATCTGCAAAGAAGAATGGGCAAAAATCAATCCCAAACAGTGAAAATCTGATACAAACCTACCCCAATAGACAAAAACATGTTATTTCAAGATAAGGTAGTTAATAATAATAATAATAATAATAATAATAATATGCAAACAATTAATTATGAGTTGAACATTTACTTTAACCACTTAACTGCTAATATTTTTTCCAAAAATTTTCCCAAAATGACATTTTTTTTATCATCGAATTATGTAAATAAGAGCTATTAAAACCTTACTCAGTGTAAGTTTTTGATAATAAAATGTAATAAAAAGTTTAAATAGATATAATATAATTAAAGAAAATAAATACTATACAAATACTGTATATATACCCGCATACATGCATTTTGGCATGTATATATGCACACGCCTGATCACTGCTGCTGTACTGCCCAATCACTTTTGGACACAGTGATCAGAACACAGAAGAGGGGCAGATGTACTAAGCCTTGGCGAGTGATAAAGTGGAGAGATAAAACTACCAACCAATCAGCTCCTGTCATTTTTCAAACACCGCCTGTAACATGGCAGTCAGGAGCTGATTGGCTGGTTCTTTATCGCTCTCCATTTTATCACTCTTCAAGGCTTAGTACATCTGCAGAGTGAGAGAAGTTGATCCGTAGCTGTTCTGTGTCCTGTACAGCAGCTCTGCAGTCACTGGATATGGGGGCGCTGCGTCGACTGATTACTGCTGGATACAGTGATCGGGACACAGCTGAAGAGAATCTGCGGCTGCCATGAACTGCTGCGCTGTTTCCTGGGTTGGAGTGCAGCCGGGCATCAGACCAGGAGGTCTCTCTGATATAGGCGGCTGCTGGAAGATCATCTTTTGGCAGCCGCCTAGTAGGTATTTCTGACTGGTCACATAAGATGCAATCAAGTCATGGAAAGCCCAGCCTGCTGTGTGACTAAGAGCCTACTAGTTCACATAAAAAAAATACTGTGGAACATTCTGTGTGTCATTTGTAATACAGACAAATTTGTTGACTTTTTAGGTGCTTGACTTTTTGTTTTTTTCAATCCGCTGTATAGATTACACACAGGAGTATAAATGCAAATTGCGGTATATGCAAATCCTTTCCTAAAACAGTCTACAAACTACAATGTACAAAAAACATAGGGGGTAATTCCAAGTTGATCGCAGCAGGAATTTTGTTAGCAGTTGGGCAAAACCATGTGCACTACAGGGGAAGCAGATATAACATGTGCAGAAAGAGTTAGATTTGGGTGGGTTATTTTATTTCTGTGCAGGGTAAATACTGGCTGCTTTATTTTTACACAGCAAATTAGATTGCAGATTGAACTACCACACCCAAATCTAACTCTCTCTGCACATGTTAAATCTGCCTCCCCTGCAGTGCACATGGTTTTGCCCAACTGCTAACAAAATTCCTGCTGCGATCAACTTGGAATTACCCCCATAACTTTTAGTGGAAAGCCTCTGCTGGTCATAGGTGGTACTGCATATAAGTTCTAAGTTTGCTTACATCTCTTGGACATTATGCAACGGATACAAGTTGGTTTTGTGAATGTATCCTGTGTATTATTGCACTACGCATTCTCAGAGCTGAGTGTACGCTGCTGCTCTTAGTCTAATAATGTATGGATATTCACATGTCTGCCACTGTTGGTGTAATGTATAAGAATGCAAAGAGCTAAGACCATACTAAGCACAAAAGGAAACACATGTATAATTAAGTCTTCAATATCCCTATATATATGCTAATATATATATGTATATGCCTTTTGGCTGGACAAATATAACCTTTTAATTATGGGGTGCACGTACACTTTGCTATGATATTGTTCAGGTTACTGCAGATGGAAAACAAGTATGAAAAGCCAAAAACATACAATGTCTGGGAGACTCTCATGGGAAATCAGGAAAGGTCCACAAAATTTGAGAGTAGGCAAGCCTGATGGTTCTGCCCACTTCCCTGGGTGGGTGAATCGCATTGGCCTCACACCCTGCTGTCTGGTGCTGCAAATCTCAGCATTGAGTGGGCATGTTGATGACACAGTTCACTATACCTCCCACTTGTGCCTGCCCTTTGAGGTTTTTCTCCGGGTATTGTGAAATTGTCAGCAAGTTTGAGTATAAGATCATCACACTGTGAAAAGGTGTCATGCTGGCTGGGGTTGGATGCAAAATTTTGGCGGGCGTGATGTCGGCAGTCAGAACACCAACTGTGGCATCCCAATTGTGAGAATCCCGACAAGGGAAAGGTTTAAGGATACTTACTGTACCTTCCGCCAATGCCACCTTAACCCTAACCCCCCCCCCCCCCCCTCTCTGTACCTGTAGCATATCCCTAATTCTTCCTTGTGGTGCCTAAACCTAACCCCCCCTTGCCGCAGCCTAAACCAAACTGTCCACCCCCCACACCCTAATCCTTACCCTTCCTGGGGGTGCCTAAACCTAACACACACACACATACACCCTCCTCCCGCAGACTAAACCTAACACCCCCTACCCGCAGCCCAGAGCCGGCCCTAACCAAAATTATGTACCTTTGGCTGGTACCCCCTAGCACCGCCGCTAGTTCCACCACACTGTAGAGCAACTTATACACATAATGCCACACATTAGTAATGCCCTTATACACATAATACAACACACTAATGCCCCTTACACATATGACACACATTATTAATGTTCTTATAAACATAATGCGCCTTACACATTATGTCAACCTTTATTAATGCCCTTATACATATAATGTCCTTTACACATATGCCGCACATTATTAATGCCCTTATGCACATAATGACACACATAATGTCCCTTACATATATGCCAAACACTATTGCACAACCAACCCACCCTCACACAGCACTCACATGGACACTGACCCTGCTTCTGCTTGAATACAGATGTTTCCTTATACATCTTGCAGCAATACACCATGCAGCAGGACATGCCTGGCGTGAGTCAGCTGGCAGCTCTGCTAACGTCGGGCACCTTTTTGCCAAAAATGCATCTTATTTGCATTGCTATGTGACTAGGATGCACAAGCAGCTTCTACTGATTAAAATGATATGCTGCATCAATATATTCTGTGTGAGACTGCAGCTGTATCTGCATAAGTAATGCTACGTTAGTGATTTCCAGGAATATACTATAACATAGCATTTTGTATGCAGATACAGCTGAAGTCACACACAGAATATAGGCATGCTGTATATAATTTTAATCAGCATAAACTGCTTGTGCCCTTAGTCATACCAAATGCCCTAGGCATTTGCGTAGTTTGCCTATGCATAGGGCCGGCTCTGCCGCAGCCTAACACTAACTTTCTGATTCTCACACCTTATTACATTCCCCCCATCATTTGTATCCAATTATTCCTTTCTATCTCAAAATCTCGTTTTTATCTTTTTAAAATACTCCCTCTACAAAGTTATAATTGTATTATTGTTATGATTATAATGTTGATGATGATTAATTTGTAAGTCACGCCAGTGCTTTGCAGCAGCGGGCAGAGACTAAATTAAATTGAAACTACAAGGTAAATACCACAATAGCAGACATGAAAACAAACGAGAGACAAGGTAGATAACTAAAATAGCATAAAACTAACTGCCACCAACATGTACGGTTATTGTTTTATGTGGTTTTAAATCATAACAATATATCCACTCAAAAGTTACTGTTCAATTACATTACAAAAGTATAAAAAAAAAACTATAAGATAATAAATATAAAACTGATGTATGAAAGGGTTAAACAGACCCCAAATCCTATTTTATAGTAAAAAAAAATCCAACATAAACCCATTGACCAAACATGCACTTTTCCCACCCATGTGTCTGGCAGGTGAATCTCAGGGTAAACAAAAGCAATTTAATCTCCTAATACTCTATTAAAAGGCTGCCACTCACTCTCCAGGTCACATTACCTTTCAGATGGCAGGCACGTTTGACATGTCTAAGTGCAAGTGCTGTCAGCCATCGACGTCCATTTCAGCAAATGTCACATCCCCGACTCTGCAGAGATGTTGCTTTGTGTCACAAGTTCACCTTTAATATAACACAATAGATGCTAAATAAACCAGCTATAAATTTCATAGTCTAGAGTAAACTTAGGCAACCTTTGGCTTTCCAGCTAAGGCGTTATTGCAAGCCACAACATGCTCTGCTAGCTTAGACCAGAGGTGAGCAATCTGTGGTCCTCAAACTGATGGAATGCTGGGACTTGTAGTACCACAACAGCTGGAGAGCTACAGATTGCTCAATGTCCTTGAGAAGTGATCATTTTAACCCAGATCAGGGACTCGTGCTTATTTTCCAAGGCAAGGCGCATGGTGCATGTTCTAGAAATACTGTGAATGCTCTAAAATAAATTGGTTTGTTTCATACTTACCTACTTTTCTTCTCTCCTCTCCGGGAGATACTCGGAGAGGAGAAGCAGGTGGGCGGCGACGGAGGCAGGGCCGGGTCAATGACGCCATCAGGCCCCGCCCACTGCACAAGCAAATACCGCGATTGGGCGGTATTTGCATATGGGCGGAGCTTCAATGACACGATTAGCATATAATCGCGTCATTAAGCTCCACCCCCTTCACCGGGTCCTCGATTCAGCACTGTTTAGCTCCCCATTCTGCCCACTTTCCTAGTAAGTGGGCAGAATGCGGGAGGGGTGCCCACTCTTCCGGGGCTGCTGGGGACTACCCGGGAAACCGGGTGTCTCCCGCAAAATCTGGGAGAGTAGGCAAGTCTGGTTTATTTATGATTGAGGTGCAGCCAAACCCAAATTGGGGAAGTCAGTGCAATACAGGCCCAAGCGGGATGCAGTCAATTTACCGACAATCAAAATCCCGATGATCAAAATCCCGACAACAATTGACTGACGGTCAAAATCCCGACAAGGTCAAAGTCCCGACATGGACAAAATACCGTCATTTAAAATACAGACAAGGTCAAAATACCGACATGTAAAATGTTGACAGGTCAAAATGCCGACATGCATTTTTCATTGAAACCGACTTGTTCATACTTTACCATCCCAGAGGACCTGGAGGGAGAATATAATAGTGTGCCGAGCGCAGCGAGCCATGCGAGGGGATGCAGTACACTTATATGGTGTCCATGTCAATCTATGTCGACATAGACACCTAAAAACAATGAAAAACTCATGTCGGTATTTTGACCTGTCGACATTTTACATGTCGGTATTTTGTCCACGTCAGGATTTTGACCTTGTCGGGATTTTGACTGTCAGTCAATTGCTGTCGGGATTTCGACCATCGGGATTTTGATTGTAGGTATTTCATACCGATCCCGGCCCAAGTAATAGGTATGCCTCTGCTATTCACATAGGGACATCCTACAGTTTCTCCCTGAAATTTCTGTTATGCTGTATTAAGAGCTGGGTGACACATGTACAACGGATAACCCCATACCTGTTGCATGCTCCGAATATATCAAAGACTCCAGTACAGCGCCAGTCTTTGCTGGTTCCTGTGTGTAGCCATCTTCTTGTATATATATCACCTGATATAGATGGCACCACTGGACAAGTGGGGGTGGGGGGGGGGGGATCACAAACAGCCATAGCGGTCGGTCCAAGAGTTCTGTGTACACCCTGCACTATGGCTATATGCTACTGTGCATGTGTACCTGTACTGTTTCAGAGTAAAGATGCAAAAGAGGGAACACCTGTGCGGCTGGTGCAGACTTTACGGAAAGTCTGTTGAAATTGCTGGCAACCTGAGTGCACAGAACTAATTGTGTATATTCTCCTGTATGATGAGCACCTCTACGGATGGACCAGTCCTGTCTATACTCTTGTAAATATTATCAGTGTGCCCTTGCATCTGGGAGGGGGAGGGGGTTGCAGGGGTAGCAGTTGATTTACCGACGGACACAATACCGACGGTCATAATCCTTACAGCCATTGACCTACAGTCAAAATACAGACATGGTCAACTCAAAATACAGACATTCATTATGCCGACATGTTCAAAATGCCGACATAGACAGAATACCGACATTTGAAATGCCGACATGCGCTTTTAAGGAATTTTTGCCCCAAAACAGACTTGTTCATACTTTACCATCCCAGTGGACCTGGAGAGGGGAATATTATAGTGTACCGAGCGCAGCGAGGCACCGTGCCTGAAGCATGGCGAGCGATGCGAGGGGACGCGGCACACTTAGACGGTGTCCATGTCAACCTATGTCGACACGGACACAACTCCCTCCAGAAAAACTCATGTCGGTATTTTGACATGTCGGCATCTTAAATGTTGGTATTCTGACTATGTCGGCATTTTGAACATGTCGGCATAATGAATGTCTGTATTTTGACTTTGTCGGTATTTTGACTGTAGGTCAATGGCTGTAAGGATTATGACCGTTGGTATTGTGTCTGTCGGTAAATCATACTGAACCTGGTTGCAGTTGCTGGTTACCAGAACTGGGCTTGTTGGAGGGTCCTGGCGGGGGCCGGGTCAGCTGCTGAGAGGGACAAATGCCTCTCTGGAGTTTGCCTTAGCAAGAATGTACCTTAGTAATAGCCATTAACATGTAGAGGGGCAATCAGTTTGCTGTGCATCTCCTGTGTACACCTGATTTCAGCAAATATGCACACAGTCATTGCACCAGATATGCTCCAGTTCGGGGACATTTCATTGTTGCAAGAATCGTCTGAAAACAACTGTTTTTGAAGGAGTTACCACAAAAAACTTGTTAGAAATGATGGCCGTATGGTATAACAAGTGTGCTGTTATTACTTATGACCCTGCTATGGGGGCCTTGCAGATGTGAGCGATGTATAGCCCAGACTGGCTACAAGAGTCTCAGTGCCACACATATAATACTCTCAGCCATACGGACACTGGGGGCAATTCAGACCTGATCGCTGCTGTGCGTTTTTCACACAGCGGGCAATCAGGTATTTACTGCGCATGCATATGGACCGCAATGCACCGGCCCGTTGGACGACTGCACTGGGCATCGGTGTATAGCGACGGGATGGTGCGAAAAAAAATCGATCGCACGGGCGATCACAATGTGACTGACAGGAAGAGGCCATTTGTGGGTGGCAGCTGACCGTTTTGTAGGAGTATCCGGGAAAACGCAGGAGGGACCAGGCGTTTGGAGGGAGGATTTCTGACGTCAGCTCCGGCTCCGATCATCGCGGCAGCAGAGTAAGTCCTGGGCTGTGCAGAGACTGTACAAACTCATGTTTGTGCAGCCCTCCAACAAATGTGATCGCACACATGCAAACAGCAATTGCCCTCCCCTGTAGGCGGCGACTACCTGATCGCAGGGGTATCCGGACTCCAGGTCGACAGCACAAATGTCGACACACCTTAGGTCAACGCCAATTGGTCGACACATCTTAGGTCGACATGGACAAAAGGTCGACAGGAACAAGGTCGACATGGAAAAAGGTCGACATGAGTTTTTCACGATTTTTTTCTTTTTTTGAACCTTTTCATACTTAACGATCCACGTGGACTACGATTGGAACGGTAAAGTGTGGCGAGCGAAGCGGTAGCGGAGCGAAGGCACCATGCCCGAAGCATGGCGAGCGAAGCGAGCCATGCGAGGGGACGCGGTGCACTAATTGGGGTTCCCGGTCACTCTACGAAGAAAACGACACCAAAAAAACATAAAAAACTCATGTCGACCTTTTTCCATGTCGACCTTGTTCCTGTCGACCTTTTGTCCATGTCGACCTAAGGTGTGTCGACCAATTGGCGTCGACCAAAGGTGTGTCGACCTTTGTGCTGTCGACCCTCAGTCCCAGACCCGATCGCAGGGATGCAAAAAATGCACCCTAATGATCAGATCTGAACTACCCCCGCTGACAGATATGATGGGACAGGCAGTATAGAAGTGACCGTGACCTTAGTATGTGATAATCAGTTACTGTAACCCATACCCGTGTCCCGCTGCAGGCAATTTCTGTAAATCTGGATTCCCAAGATCCATATTCAGTTCATGTGACTGACTCTGCGGAATGCCTGACAACTCAAAACCATCACCTACTGCTGCCTTCCCAGACTGAGGAGACCAGTGTAAGGACTGCTTACTCAGTGCGGTTCCCATGCTGATCACGTAGCAGACAATTCATCTGCACAACGCTGTTATTTTAGTGTTACTTTATGAATAACGTAAGAATGGGAAAAAGACACATTCATGGCAATTGGGTCGCAGTCTGTCTCATTCCTCCTGGAAACCCCCAAATATTTTGTTCTCAGATAAACACATGTATAATTCACTTTGATTTTATATCAATGTTTAACTGCTATTATGTTATTTACAGTAGTAGATGCTTATTATTGTGTAAGTGAACTGCCAAAATAAAAGGTAAATTGGGAGGGGAAGCACGTCAGCAGCTACACTGAGTAATGACGCCTGTTTGTACCTTGTCTAAAGTTGTACCTGGCTGATAGTCAAACACAGGAGTATTGACACAGTGTAGCAATTCATTCCACTAACCAAGTGTGGGACATTCACTCTACTATATGTCTGATCCATCTCAAATCATATGTAGGTATCTATGTATCTCTTTCTGTACAGCCTATGTGGGATCGGTATGTGTTCCCGGCGGACGGGATGCTTGCAGTCACAATACCGATGCCAGAAACCCGATGTTCACGATCCTGACAGGGGTGAGGTAAGTATTCTACTACTCCCCCTACCCCCCTGACCCTAACCCTCCCTTATCGAAGCCTAACCCTATACCCCCCCCCCCCCCCCCAATGTATCTAATCATACCATATGTTTCAGATATTAACTGTTCGGTCTGGCTGTCCGCCTCATCTATTTTGTATCTATGTAATCTATCTATGTTATCTATCTATCTATCTATCTATCTATCTATCTATCTATCTATCTATCTATCTATCTATCTATCTATCTATCTATGTTATCTATCTATCTATCTATCTATCTATCTATCTATCTATCTATCTATCTATCTATCTATCTATCTATCTATCTATCTATCATGTTATCTATCTATGTAATCTATCATCTATCTATGTAATCTATCATCTATCTATCTATGTAATATATCATCTATCTATGTAATCTATCTATCTATCTATCTATCTATCTATCTATCTATCTATCTATCTATCTATCTATCTATGTTATCTATCTATCTATGTAATCTATCATCTATCTATGTAATCTATCATCTATTTATGTAATCTATCTATCTAGCTATGTAATCTATCTATCTAGCTATGTAATCTATCTATCTATCTATCTATCTATCTATCTATCTATCTATCTATCTATCTAATCATTCCATAAAACATTCACTATTCTGTGTGGTTGTTTACTTCATCTATTTTGCTATCTATGTAATCTATGTTCTATATCTATCTATCTATCTATCTATCTATCTATCTATCTATCTATCTATCTATCTATCTATCTATCTATCTATCGCCATCCCCACAACACTACTACATACTATACGAGTGTGTGGGACAGAATGTAGTCAGAGGAGGGTTCTCTTTAGGAGCAAATGAGAAGCATCTGTGCCCTGCTCCGTAGGAGGCATCATCAGTTGCACCACCCTGGGTACCGCTGTGTCTCTCTCATATATCTCATATTTATCCATTTACCTACCATCTCCAGAGCCGTATCGGGCCCTCTAAGCACCATGGGCAGATCAGACAACATTAATTCTATCATAGAACATTACATATTTATCACATATCTCATATCTATCTATCAGTAAAAAGTCACAAAGACACAACATTCCTTTCTTATCCCACAGATCTGCTATCATCAAGTGTGTTTACACGGCAGATTAGGCTCACAAAGTATAAGTATATTTTTAAGCAATTTTAAATGAAAGTCTCTTACTCTGATGACTCAAAGCTTTTGTCTGACTTAAAATAACATGACCCTCTCCAAGATTCTCCAGGAATCCTGAGGTTTGACAGCTGCCTCCCTGTTTTCTCATTGTGTTTGCATACATTTTCCTACCAGTCTAACCACTATGTACAGATGTTTACCCCTAGTTCACTTACAGCCATAACTGAACAAGGAACGCTGCGACCTCCTCACCTCCATGCCACCCACGTGCTTCACATTCACATCATCACTGTAAGAACTATAAAGTACTACATCTTATTTTTTCAGTATGTTTTGCTACGGTTCCACCTCATTTTTTATATTTGAGCTTACCAGTACATAGATGTTACCAGGATATCCACATGGATAGCAAGACTTAGGGGTAGATTTACTAAACTTTCTAAAAATGAAAAATAATGGTGTGGCCCATAGCATCCAATCAGATTTGGTCTATTATTTTATAATATGCAATGAAAAATGATAGCTAGAACTGGATTGGTTTCTATGGGCAACCACACCATTTTTAATTTTTTAGACGCTTTACTATAGCTATCACTTTATATATTCTATTCTATATACACTCCTGTAATAAATTGATAATAAAATAAAATAAAACAAAACACAGAACAATCAGAATTGGTGAGCAGAAAGTGCCTATACTCCCAGTGTAGGATGGGTCAGTGGACAGAGGTGTAGCTAGGCGACATGGTGCCTGGAGCAGGGGTATGTTTTGGCAACCTCCCCCCCCCCTCTCTACTGAATTGGGGGGCTAGCCAACATGTGGTTACATTTGGAAAGAAACATTATTTAAACATCCTAAATTGGAGACAGGGCCGGTTCTAGACCTTGTGGAGCTCAGGGCGAAAGTTTTCTTTGAGTGCCCTCCCCATGTTTAAAATAGGGTCAGTGCATGCCGAAAGCTTGCAACAACACTATAGGGGTATGGCTTCATTGGGAAGGTGCGTGGCCACAGAATAGTACCAATTCACATTACACCACACATTAGTACCATTTATACATTTTATGCCACACAGTAGAGCCCCTTATACACGTTACACCACACAGTAGAGTCCTTTATACACATTACACTATGGTTGAGCCCCTTATACACATTATACCATGGTAGAGCCACTATGGAAGTAGCTGTATTTAACTATTTACTTGTTTAATTCAAAAAAATGAAAAACGCTATATATGCCCCAAATGACCTGACCTCACAACCCCTCAATTCCTCATTGAAAATAAAGCCCCAAATGTGAACCCCCAACAGAAATGATAACCTACCCAATCTCTGAAAGGAAATAATGTCCCAAAATGTACCCCCTCAGATATGATAATCTCCCAATGCCTCAATGAAAATAATGCCCCAAATGTAACCCCCCACCCACAGACCTGACCCCCCACAAATGCTCAATGAAAATAATGCACCAAATGTAACCCCCCACCCACAGACCTGACCCCCCCACAAATGCTCAATGAAAATAATGCACCAAAATTGCCCCCCTGACTTCATAATCCCCCAATGCCTCAATGAAAATGTCATCCAAGACCTGATAATCCCACTATGCTTCAATGAAAATAATATCCAGAATTGCCTGAGGGGAAGAGAGAGCTGTGCTGCAGCAGCCTGATTGGCAGAGAGAGTTGCACTGCAGCAGCCTGAGAGGAAGAGAGAGCTGTGCTGCAGCAGCCTGATTGGCAGAGAGAGCTGCACTGCAGCAGCCTGAGGGGCAGAGAGAGCTGTCCTGCAGCAGCCTGAGGGGAAGAGAGAGGTGCTGCTGCAGCCTGAGGGGCAGAGAGAGGTGCTGCAGCTTCTAATGCAGAGAGAGGTGTTGCAGCAGAAGGCTGGAGCAGAGAGAGGTGCTGCAGCATCAATGTAGAGAGAAGTGCTGCTGCAGCGGGATCAGTACTAAATGCCGCCGGTCGGAATCCCGGCGGTCGAAATACCGACGCCGGAATCCCGACCACACAATCCCGACAGGGGTGGTGAGCGGAACGCAGCCCCTTGCGGGCTCGCTTCGCTCGCCACGCTGCGGGCACGGTGCCTCGCTACGCTCGGCACACTATTATATTCTCCCTCTATGGGTGTCGTGGACACCCACGGAGGGAGAATATGTCGGGATTGTGGCGGTCGGGATTGTGGCGGTCGGGATTCCGGCGTCGGTATTTCGACCGCCGGGATTCTGTCCGGCGGCATCTTGACCACATCCCGCTGCAGCCGGGGCAGAGAAAGATGCGGCAGCAGTCGGAGCAGAAAGAGGTGCTGCCGCAGCAGCTGGGACAGAGAGAGAGAGTTGCTGTAGCAACAATGTAGATAGAAATGCTGCAGCAGCCAGGGCAAAGAGAGGAGCTACAGCAGCCGGGGCAGAGAGAGGTTCTGCAGAAGCGACATGTGCTGCAAGTTCCAGGAAAGAGAGAGATGCTGCAGAACAGAAGTAACCCTGCTGCACAGCTACAAGCAGACAGTGAGACATATAAAGGGGATGGGCCGAGATCCAGCATGTGCCGGCTGTCAGTGTCTTCTGCTGTCACCCATGGCCTGCCCTGTACTCTACCTAGTCTCCGAGTACTATTCAATAAGCGCTGCCTATGCGTCTCCTCCGTCTGCTACTTGGCTGCCAGTAGGGGGGTGGCTGGAAGCAGCAAGCCCTCTAACTTTTTCGGCGCCCGAAGCTTGCCCTCCACCGGAGCCACCCTCGCTACACCCCTGTCAGTGGAGTGACCAGATGATAACACACTATACTATTCAAGGTAAATCAAGCTACAAAAAGGTTAAGGCAAGATGTAATCAAACAGATTTTAGGTCAGGGCAGGCAGCAAACAACTTAATCAAAACAATCAGAGGATCCTTCCTGAGGTTTTTTTCCCTCCTCTATTTACTCTAGCGTGTTTGTATCATATGCTATTTCATCTTCCTTTCTGTAATGTTCTTATTTATCTCCACTGTAATTGTTTTCCTCATTTATTAATTGTTTGATGCATGTTTGACTTATGGACATGCTACAATAAAAATTAAATAAATAATTATCAGATAATAAACACAAAGAGCTTTTCACACCTACACAGTAGGAATTGGCTTCAAGTTCTAACACCTTCCAAAAGACTGCCTATCCTAGGATAATTGACTAAATCAGCAGTTATTTTATTTATTACTTGCTTCAAACACACCCAATAGGTTATAGCAATAACTTTGTTCATATGCCATTATAATTTTGGATCACATACTGAATTGGGGGAAAACAAAACACAAAAAGGAAAAAAAAAAAACACTGCTTTCTCTCCCTCTCTCATCATCATATGCAGCTCAATCTTATAGTAATCTGTCATTGATGACCAAATGTATACGTATTGCTCCAGCTTCATTCTTTCACTCCGCCCACCACGTTCTGCAGTTCCTATCACACCATCACAGGCTTCTATTCTCCAATCCCTTGGTATTTTAAAAAGAAAACACTGGCGCATTCGTGGGAAGCGAGCAGGCCGGAAATGTATTTCCCCCGGTAACCATCTAAGTCCTTTGCCCACCTGCTCACCCTCATACTCAAAGAACAATCAAATAGAAGTGATACCCAAAAGACGGCCCTGTGTTTGGAAGGACAGAACTGTCTACTCTCACTTTGTGACCCCCATACCCAGAGCTCCTGCACGTAATATAAAGAAAACTGAAGGCCCTCTGGTATGCCCAATCAGGTCAGTCCTTTGTAATGCCAGATCTATAAGAAACAAGACTGCAACAATTGCTGACCTTATTGAATCTGCAGATCTAGCCTGTATTACAGAGACCTGGCTAGATGAAAATGCAGCACCTATATTGGAGGCTGCAGTACCAACAAACTACTCTGTCATCCACAACCCAAGACTGGACCGCAGGGGTGGCGGGGTGGCTATCTGCTTCAAAAAAGAACTTAAACTTAGGGTCCACCCTATTGAAACTACTCACTCATTCGAGTGCATTGCTGCCCGGAGTTCGACAGGATTAGGTTTCAGAGTACTTCTCATTTACCGGCCACCTGGAGATGGAAAGATATTTCTACAAGAAATTGCAGACACTGTTGCTGGCCTGGTTCTGGAACATCAAAGATGGCTCATCCTCGGGGATTTCAATGCATGGGTGGATGATGAGCTCTCACGCCTTGGCCAAGACCTCCTGTGCACAATGAATGGTCTGGGCTTCACACAGGTCGTTCCCTCTGCCACACATAAAAGTGGTCACACTCTCAACCTTGTCTTTCAGATTGGATTAGAAGTCACTGACCTAAAAATAAACCCAGTCATCTGGTCAGACCACTACTCCCTCTGGTTCTCAGTTGCAACCCCTCAAATAAGATCTCTGCCCATGGAGTTGACCAGGTATCGTCCAAGGAGGGGTATGACTCCCCAGGCTCTTGCAGCAAATCTGGATCTCTCTGCTATACTGGGTGCCTGTGAAGATCCCTGTTCCCTAGTCCGTTATTATAATAGGGATGTTATGGCTGCAATTGATGTTATCGCCCCTGTGCGTTTAAGACCTCGTAAACCACAACGTCAAGCTCCATGGTTCGACAACAGTGTTAGTGAGCTCAAGAAAAGGGGGCGTAGACTGGAAAGACGATGGAGGAAGACTAACCTAGTGGATGACAAAATAAAACTAATAAAGCATAACGAAGAATATCAATCGACAATCACTCGTAAGAAGGCACAGTTCCTGTCAAATGAGATCACAGCAGCAAACAATAGGCCAGCTCAGCTTTTCCGCACAGTGGAGATGCTTTGCAAGCCAGCATGCCTGCAGACTGATGAGACTCTCTCCCAGGCAAGATGCAACGAGTTTGCAAACTTCTTTGCAGATAAAATATCCACCATCCGGGCTGGAATCTCCACAGTGCCATCAAAGGAGTGCCAAACTACAAAGCCTGCCAATATAAGCTACCTGCCTTCATGGACCAGCTTTGACCCAGTGGATGTAAAGGACACTGCTGAAATTGCTCGAATTTTGCGTCCCACCACCTGTGATCTGGACCCAGCCTCATCAAGCTTCTAATAGGTTGTATGGATATAATTGGTCCTGTCTTTACAAAAATTGTTCAATGTTCTTTGCAGACAGGCATTTTTCCTGGACCCCTAAAGGAAGCAATTGTTAGACCGCTTCTTAAAAAACCTAATTTAGATACCGACTGCATGACCAACTACAGACCGGTATCGAACCTTCCTTTCCTAGGAAAGGTTATTGAGAAAGTCGTTGCAAATCAACTGGAAACCCGCCTGACAACCCATGATATTTATGATCCATTTCAATCAGGATTCAGGAGAAGACATAGCACTGAAACAGCCCTGGTGTGTGTGTTAAATGATCTTCTGATGGCAAAAGACAGAGGTGACTGTTCAATATTAATCCTTCTGGATCTCTCGGCAGCATTTGATACCGTGGACCATGGGCTTCTGATTGAGCGACTGATACATTTCTGTGGTCTGGATGGCACAGTCCTAAGCTGGTTCAAATCATTTCTCACAGGCAGGTCACAGAGAGTATCATCTGGATTATACTCATCACCACCAGTGCCATTGCCATGTGTTGTCCCACAAGGTTCTATACTATCCCCCATGCTTTTTGCAGTATACATGCTCCCATTAGGCGAAATAATCAGGCGCCATGGCCTGGTCTACCACTGCTATGCAGATGATACACAACTGTACTTGTCCTTTGCTCCGGGCACTGATAACCCAATAGCAACCCTAAATGGCTGTCTAGCTGAACTGCAGGAGTGGATGAGCGCCAGTTGGCTGCGACTGAACCCGGATAAAACAGAGGTCCTTTTGATACGACCACAACATCAAAGGACAAGACTGCAGCATAGCCAACCAACTGGACTTACACTGGGGGATTCAGAATTACAGACCAGTGATCGTGTGCGGAATCTTGGCGTTGTCCTGGATGGTGGCTTGACACTTAAACATCAGATATCAGCCACAATCAAATCCTCATTCTTTCACCTGAGGAACATAGCCAGACTCAAGCACTTAATTCCCTCAGATGATATGCCAAAAGTCATACATGTATTTGTATCATCTCGTTTAGACTACTGTAATGCCCTCTACCTTGGTCTACCAGCAAAAGAATTGCAACGCTTACAGCTGGTGCAAAACACAGCTGCCAGGCTATTAACCAACCAGCCCCGTTCTAGCCACATAACACCCATCCTCTACTCCCTTCACTGGCTGCCTGTAAGATGGCGAATCATCTTCAAGATTGGCTTACTGAGTTTCAAAGCATTACATGACCAAGGCCCAAGGTACCTGAAACAGCTTCTGACCCCATACTGCCCCACTCGATTACTGCGATCTGTAGATGAAGGACTTTTAGCAGTACCTAGAATCTACCGTAATTCATCTGGGGGGCGAGCTTTTAGTTATGCGGCTCCGACTCTATGGAACTCACTTCCCCGCACAGTGCGAGAGGCCCCAACTATAGAATCCTTCAAAAGTAGACTCAAGACTTTTCTGTTTACTAAAGCATTTCCATAGTGTCCCTTTTAGTATCTTCATGCTTCTGTATTTTATGAAAATGTACTTCATTATTTTCTGTACTATATTATGCAATGTATCTGTTAAGCGCCTTGAGTCCTATTGGAGAAAGAGCGCTATATAAATAAAATTATTATTATTATTATTATTATTATAACAACTGTATCCTGGCCCAGGAAGTACAACTGAGGTTGGAGCTATCATAGGCAATGATGCTCGGTTCTTTTTGCCTATTTAAAGCACCGTGACCCAATCAGAGACCACCCAATCAGGATTGTTCAATTAAAATCAATGTAAAAACAGTTACAGACTCATTGGGGGTTGTCCAAGTAATCACAATGTATCCTTCCTTTCTAGGGAGGAGCAATCTGAATTTACAATGGGTCAAAACGTTCTTATATCAATATCACTGAGTTGGTTGGCTGTATTAAAGGTTTTGATGAAACAGGTGTCTCTGTTTACAAATGCAACAGTGTTATGAACCCTCCAGCAGAAAAATATTACTCTTGACGAGGGGTTGTTTGGTTACATAACTAGATAGCTAGCTAGATAGATAATGTTTTCTGCTGCGGGGTACACTGCGCTCCACAGGGAATGACATTGGGGTGTAGAGTAGGATCTTGATCTGAGGCACCAACAGGCTCAAAGCTTTGACTGTTCCCAGAATGCATAGCGCCGCCTCCTCTATAACCCCGCCTCCGTGCACAGGAGCTCAGTTTTGTAGTTGGTGCCATGCAGTAAGCAGGCATACAACAGGGGGGCTGCTCCAGCAGCCCTGAGAAGAAGCTTTTAAAGAAAAATGAAGACTTCAAGGGCTGCAGCAGAGACACTGACTGTGTTAGATGTCAGAAATCTCCTGCTGCTGCTCCATCACCTTCCCTAGCGACGCTGTACACTCCCGCGCCCTGGTTGCCGGGTACCTACAGCGGAGGCTCCGGTTTTCTTCCAGTTAGCCACACACACAACCGTTGTTCTCCTGGATCGCGTGGCCGCACTCAGGGAGGAGGTAAGTGGGTCCCCCCGACGGGACACGCTATAAATTGCGATCCCGCGCGGCCGGTGGGTAGCGTGCCGCGCGCGCTGGTGTGGACACTGTGGTAGTACAGGGATCCTATTAGACCACCAAGGCAAGGGCACAGGTCGGTTTTCTCTCATAAAATGTTTATATAAGCCCCCAGTACCCAGTGGTGAAGTCCAGCAGGGGGACAAGGCTTTGACCTGTAACCCCTTCCCCAGCCCTAGGGCGCCATTTAGAGTAAATGTTCCCACCCTGGAGCTGCATATCTCTCTCTCCCTCACTCCCTGTCAGCATCTGGGCGCCATTAGGACAAGCTGAGCTGATCCTGGGACTGTTTGGGCAAATCCTCCTCTGTAAAGCCGCCTGCATGTCAGCGCTGTGCATTTTACAGGACACTTCAGTATTCTACATGTCTGCTGACAGTGTTAGTTAAGAAAGAGTGCATTTAGTCAGGGTTATAGTACAAGTACCCTGTGATATACATCCAGTCTTTACTGTGCATTGTTATATCTATTGAGTGTATAGCTATACATAGTACTACTCTGTATTGCTAGTCAGGTGCAGTTGTATTGCATGTCATAATTTCTGCATTGTACAATGTGACTATGTGTGTGTGCATATAGCTGCTGTGTGACCTCCATTTCGTGTATCTCACCCAGATTGCTATCCCTATAATCTATAACCTGAGGGGGCTAAGTGCGTCAGGTTTATCATTTAATATAGGCAGTTCACAGGATATACTCAGTGTGTATTTTTCTCTGTGATTTCTAGTCACCATATACCTTTTGAATTCCCTGTTTGTGCTGATACACTGCACAGGGGGTTCTTGTCAGGTATTGTGCTGCTGATATTGTACTGTGTTACCTTGTATTGAGCTTTCGGACAGGGCCGTTTCTAGCCAATTTGGCTCCCAGTGCGAGATTTAAAAATGTGCCCCCCCCCCCACTCCCCCCATTCACATAAAAAAAAATGCGCCACCCCATAGATATAAAGAGTGAAAGCATGGGCGCGCGAAGGCACGCGCGCTCCTGGCGAGGGAGCGTGACCTAGTTAAAATGGGCGTGGCTTTGTTAAGATGGGCATGATCTCCTCATCTGATCTCATCATCACAGCCACCAAAGGATAAAAAAAAAAAAAAGTCCTCATTTTACACATTACAGCAGGCACGTGCCCCCATTTTACACATTGTGGCAGGAAAGTGTCCCCATTTTACACATTGCGGCAGGCACGTGCCCCCATTTTACACAGTACGGCAGGAAAGTGTCCCCATTTTACACATTGCGGCAGGCACATGCCCCCATTTTACACATTGCGGCAGGAAAGTGTCCCCATTTTACACATTGCGGCAGGCATGTGCCCCCATTTTACACATTACGGCAGACTGCGTCCCCATTTTACACATTCCGGCAGGCAAGTGTCCCCATTTTACACATTCCAGCAGGCAAGTGTCCCCATTTTACACATTGCGGCAGACAGGTGTCCCTATTTTACACATTAAGGCAGGCAAGAGTCCCCATTTAACACATTCCGGCAGACTGCGTCCCCATTTAACACATTCCGGCAGACTGCGTCCCCATTTCTCTAACGTCCTAGTGGATGCTGGGAACTCCGTAAGGACCATGGGGAATAGCGGGCTCCGAAGGAGGCTGGGCACTCTAGAAAGATCTTAGACTACCTGGTGTGCACTGGCTCCTCCCACTATGACCCTCCTCCAAGCCTCAGTTAGATTTCGTGCCCGGCCGAGGTTGGATGCACACTAGGGGCTCTCCTGAGCTCTTAGAAAGTTATAGTCTTAGAATTTGTTATTTTCAGTGAGACCTGCTGGCAACAGGCTCACTGCAGCGAGGGACTAAGGGGAGAAGAAGTGAACTCGCCTGCTTGCAGCCGGATTGGGCTTCTTAGGCTACTGGACACCATTAGCTCCAGAGGGATCGACCGCAGGCCCAGCCTTGATGTTCGGTCCCGGAGCCGCGCCGCCGTCCCCCTTACAGAGCCAGAAGCAAGAAGATGGTCCGGAAAATCGGCGGCATGAAGACTCTGTCTTCACCAAGGTAGCGCACAGCACTGCAGCTGTGCGCCATTGCTCCTCTCACACACTTCACACTCCGGTCACTGAGGGTGCAGGGCGCTGGGGGGGGCGCCCTGAGGCAGCAATAAAAACACCTTGGCTGGCTAAAATACCTCAATATATGGCCCCAGGGGCTATATATGAGGTAAATACCCCTGCCAGAATTCCATAAAAAAACGGGAGAATAGGCCGCGAAAAAGGGGCGGAGCCTATCTCCTCAGCACACTGGCGCCATTTTTCCCTCACAGCTCGGCTGGAGGGAAGCTCCCTGGCTCTTCCCTACAATACAGTACAGTAAGAGGGAAAAGAGAGGGGGGGCATTAAAATTGGCACTGTATACAGTGTATTATATAAAAGCTATTAGGGACATAACTCAGTTAGTCCCTGTATATATATAGCGCTCTGGTGTGTGCTGGCATACTCTTACTCTGTCCCCCCAAAGGGCTTTTGTGGGTCCTGTCCTCGTTTAGAGCATTCCCTGTGTGTCTGCGGTGTGTCGGTACGGCTGTGTCGACATGTTGAATGAGGAGGCTTATATGGTGACAGAACAGAGGCCGATATATGTGATGTCGCCCCCTGTGGGGCCGACACCAGAGTGGATGGATAGGTGAAAGGTATTAACCGACAGTGTCAACTCCTTACATAAAAGGGTGGATGACGTAACAGCTGTGGGACAGCCGGCTTCGCAGCCCGCGCCTGCCCAGGCGTCTCAAAGGCCATCAGGGGCTCAAAAACGCCCGCTCTCTCAGATGGCAGACACAGATGTCGACACGGAGTCTGACTCCAGTGTCGACAAGGTGGAGACATATACACAATCCACTAGGAACATCCGTGACGTGATCCCGGCAATAAAAAATGTGTTATACATTTCTGACTTTAACCCAAGCACCTCTAAAAATGGGTTTTAGGTTTGGGGAGAAAAAACAGGCAGTGTTTTGTTCCCCCATCAGATGAATAAATGAAGTGTGTGAAAGCGTGGGTTCCCCCGTTAAGAAACTGGTAATTTATAAAAAGTTACTGATGGCGTACCCTTTCCCGCCAGGTGGATAAGTTACGCTGGGAGATATCCCCTAGGGTGGATAAGGCGCTCACACGTTTGTCAAAAAAGGTGGCACTGCCGTCTTAGGATACGGCCACTTTAATAGGTACCTGTTGATAAAAAACAGGAGGCTATCCTGAAGTCTGTATTTACACACTCAGGTACTAGACTGAGACCTGCAGATAGTGCTGCTGCAGCGTGGTCGGTGACCCTGTCAAACAGGGATACTAGTTGCCAAACATAAAAACATATTAAAGACGTCGTCTTATATATGGGGGATGCACAGAGGGATATTTTGCCGGCTGGCATCCAAAATAAATGTAATGTCCATTCTGTCAGGAGGGTATTAGAGACCTGTCACTGGACAGGTGATGCTGACTTAAAAAGCGCATAGAGAGCCTTATAAGGGTGAGGAATTATTTGGGGATGGTCTCTGGGACCTCGTATCCACAGCAACTGCTGGGAAGAAATAATTTTACCTCAGGTTTCCTCACAGACAAAGGTACAGTCCTTTCGGCTTCAGAAAAGCAAGCGGGTCAAATGGCGCTTCCTTTCTGTACAGAGACAAGGGTAGAGGGAAAAAAGCTGCATCAGTCAGCCTGTTCCCAGAATCAAGATTCTTCCCCCGCCTCCTGTGAGGCCACACCATGACGCGGGTGCTCCACAGGTGTAGCCAGGTACGGTGGGGGGCCGTCTCAAAAATTTCAGCAATTAGTGGGCTCGCTCACAGGTGGATCCCTGTTTCTTTCAAGTAGTATTTCAGGGGTACAAGCTGGAATTCGAGATGTCTCCCCCAGCCGTTTCCTAAAATATGCCTTGCTGACAACTCCCTCAGGCAGGGAGGCTGTGCTAGAGGCAATTAATAAGCGGTATTCCCAGCAGGTAATACTCAAGGTGCCCCTACTTCAACAAGGACGGGGTTACTATTCCACACGGGTTGGGGTACCGAAACCGCATGGTTCGGTGTGACCCATTTTATATTTAAAATCCTTGAACACAAAAATTCAAGTTCAAGATGGAATCGCTCAGGGCGGTTATTCCAAGCCTGGACGAGGGGGATTACATGGTATCCTGGGACATCAAGGATGCTTACCTGCATGTCCCCATTTACCATCCTCGCCAGGAGTACCTCAGATTTGTGGTACAGGATTACCATTACCAAGTCCAGACACTGCCGTTTGGACTGTACATGGCACCGAGGGTATTTTATCAAGGTAATGGCCGAAATGTTGATACTCCTTCAAAAAAAGGGAGTTGTAATTATCCCGTACTTGGACAATCTCGTTATAAGGGCGAAGTCCAAGGAGCAGTTGGTAGTCGGGGTAGCACTATTTTGGAAAGTGCTACAACAGCATGGTTGGATTCTAAACAGTCCAAAGTCACAGCTGGTTCCTATGACACGTCTACTGTTCCTGGGGATGGTTCTGGACATAAACCAGAAATAGTGTTTCTCCCGGAGGAGAAAGCCAAGGAGTTGTCATCTAGTCAGAGACCTCCTGAAGCCAAAATAGGTAGCGGTGCATCATTGCACGCGAGTCCTGGGAAAAATGGTAGCTTCCTACGAAGCAATCCCATTAGGCAGGTTCCATACAAGAACTTTTCAGAGGGACCTGTTGGACAAGTGGTCCGGATCGCATCTTCCGATGCATAGGCTGATAACCCTGTCTCCAAGGACCAGGGTATCTCTACTGTGGTGGCTGCAGAGTGCCCATCTTCAAGAGGGCCGCAGGTTCGGCATACAGGACTAGGTCCTAGTGACCATGGATTCCAGCCTTTGAGGCTGGGAGGCAGTCACACAGGGAAGAAATTTCCAGGGACTTTGGTCAAGTCAGGTTATTTCCCTACACATAAATATTCTGGACCTGAGGGCCATTTACAATGCCCTGAGGCCGGCAAGGCCTCTGCTTCAAAACCAGCCGGTACTGATCCAATCAGACAACATCACGGCAGTCGCCCATGTAAACCAACAGGGCGGCACAAGAAGCAGGATGGCGATGGCAGAAGCCACAAGGATTCTCCGATAGGCGGAAAATCATGTGTTAGCACTGTCAGCAGTGTTCATTCCCGGAGTGGACAACTGGGAAGCAGATCTTCTCAACAGACACGACCTCCACCCGGGAGAATGGGGACTTCTTCCAGAAGTCTTCCAATAGGATTGTACACCATTGGGAAAGGCCACAGGTGGACATGATGGCGTCCCGCCTCAACAAAAAGCTATAAAAGATATTGCACCGGGTCAAGGGACCCTCAGACGATAGCTATGGACGCTCTGGTAACACCGTGGGTGTACCAGTCGGTTTATGTGTTCTCCCCTCTGCCTCTCATACCAAAGGTACTGAGAATAATAAGAAGGCGAGGAGTAAGAACGATACTCGTGGATGGCCAAGAAGAGCTTGGTACCCAGAACTTCAAGAATTTATATCAGAGGACCCATGGCCTCTGCCACTCAGACAGGACCTGCGGCAGCAGGGGCCCTGTCTGTTCCAAGACTTACCGCAGCTGCGTTTGTCGGCATGGCGGTTGAACGCCGGATCCTGAAGGAAAAGGGCATTCCGGAGGAAATCATTCCTACGCTTACTAAAGCCAGGAAAGAGGTTACAGCAACTCAGTATCACCGCATATGGCGAAAATATGTTGCATGGTGTGAGGCCGAAAGGGCCCCAACAGAGGAATTTCAACTAGGTCGATTTCTGCATTTCCTGCAAGCAGGAGTGACTATGGGCCTTAAATTCGGTTCCATTAAGGTACAGATCTCGGCTCTGTCGATTTTCTTTCAAAAAGAACTAGCTTCAGTACCTGAAGTTCAGACATTTATAAAAGGAGTGCTGCAGAGTCAGCCCCCGTTTGTGCCTCCTGTGGCACCTTGGGATCTCAACGTGGTGTTGAGTTTCTTAAAATCACATTGGTTTGAACCACTAAAAACCGTGGATCTGAAATATCTCACGTGGAAGGTGGTTATGTTATTGACCTTGGCTTCTGCCAGGCGAGTATCAAAGTTGGCGGCTTTGTCTTGTAAAAGGCCTTATTTGATTTTCCATATGGATAGGGCAGAATTGAGGACTCGTCCCCAGTTTCTCCCAAAGGTGGTGTCAGCGTTTCACCTGAACCAGCCTATTGTGGTGCCTAGGCTACTAGGGACTTGGAGGACTCCAAGTTGCTAGGCGTTGTCAGGGCACTGAAAATATATGTTTCCAGAACGGCTAGAGTCAGAAAATCTGACTCGCTGTTTATCCTATATGCACCTAACAAGCTGGGTGCTCCTGCTTCTAAGCAGACTATTGCTCGTTGGATTTGTAGTACAATTCAGCTTGCACATACTGTGGCAGGCCTGCCACAGCCAAAATCTGTCAATGCCCATTCCACAAGGAAGGTGGGCTCATCTTGGGCGGATGCCCGAGAGGTCTCGGCTTTACAACTTTGCCGAGCAGCTACTTGGTCAGGGGCAAACACGGTTGCAAAAATTCTACAAATTTGATACCCTGGCTGAGGAGGACCTGGAGTTTTCTCATTCAGTGCTGCAGAGTCATCCGCACTCTCCCGCCCGTTTGGGAGCTTTGGTATAATCCCCATGGTCCTTACGGAGTTCCCAGCATCCACTAGGACGTTAGAGAAAATAAGAATTTACTCACCGGTAATTCTATTTCTCGTAGTCCGTAGTGGATGCTGGGCGCCCATCCCAAGTGCGGTTTATCTGCAATACTTGTACATAGTTATGGTTAACTAAATCGGGTTATTGTTGAGCCATCTGTTGAGAGGCTCTATTGTTTCATACTGTTAACTGTGTTTCATATCACGAGTTGTACGGTGTGATTGGTGTGGCTGGTATGAGTCTTACCCGGGATTCAAAATCCTTCCTTATTGTGTACGCTCGTCCGGGCACAGTACCTAACTGAGGCTTGGAGGAGGGTCATAGTGGGAGGAGCCAGTGCACACCAGGTAGTCTAAGATCTTTCTAGAGTGCCCAGCCTCCTTCGGAGCCCGCTATTCCCCATGGTCCTTACGGAGTTCCCAGCATCCACTACGGACTACGAGAAATAGAATTACCGGTGAGTAAATTCTTATTTTAACACATTCCGGCAGACTGGTGTCCCCCTTTTACACAGTACGGCAGGTGGTGGGGGGGGAGGGGGGGGAGGGAGAGAGAGAGAGAGGGAGAGGGACTGACTTACATTTCAAGCGGTTCTTCCCGCTCTTCAGCCGCGTCTCCCTCGTCTGCGCGGCGCCGCCGCCGGCCGGCTTGGCTCCCCCTTCTCCCTCTTCCCGAGTGCCCAGCTCGGGGGGCAGGGTTTAGCGGAATGATGCGATTGCGTCGTGACGTCATTCCGCGAGACCTCGCCCCCCGAGCTGGGCACTCAGGAGGAGAGGGGAGGAGGGTTTCAAAGTCCTCAAAAAGTGCCGCGGTGGGCGCCCCGTGCGGTTGCACGGCTCGCCCGCCGCAAGAAACGGCACTGCTTTTGGATATGTCAGTACAAAGGGCAATGGTGCTGGAGCTGATCCCACATTGCGTGGTGGTGACGCTGCTGACACATTTGAGGAAAACATAGCAGCTGAGGGTTCTGTAGGACTGTAGCAACGGGGGTTCAAAATGACCCATCTTGGGCTACCTTCTCCACGCTATTGAATATGCTGGTAACTAGACTAACGCCCCCTAAGGGACCTCCTGTGCTGGTACAACCGCTTATGGTCCCCGCGGTTAACCCGCCATGGGCAGATCAACTTTCCGCTCAGTTAACTTCCGATGCCTGGGTACGGGAAGTCGTCACTCGAGGTTACGCCGTATCCTTCAAGAATCGTCCCCCTCATCGATTTTGCCTGACAGATGTCCCTTCGGATCAGGTGAAGGCAAAAACTCTTCATTCGATGGTACAGTCCCTCCTGGACACAGGAGTGGTAGTACAGGTGCCTCTGGCTCAGAGAGGCAAGGGGTACTATTCACCGCTGTTCCTAGTCCCGAAACCGAATGGGTCCTCCCTGCCCATTCTCAACATCAAGCCTTGAAAAAATTTGTGAGGGTCTCCAAGTTTCATATGGAAACTCTTTGCTCTATTGTTCTGGCCTTGGAACCTAGGGATTATATAGTCTCCCTGGACATACAGGATGCTTTCCTGCATATTCCCATTGCAATGTCGTATCAGCAGTATCTGAGGTTTGCGGTTGGCAACCTCCATTACCAATTTCGGGCGTTACCTTTTGGTTTGACCACGGCTCCGCGAGTCTTCACCAAGGTCATGGCGGTAATGACGGGGGTCAAGGGGTCAATATCCTACCGTACCTGGACGACTTGTTGATCCTAGCAAATTCCCCAGAAATTCTCCTACGCCATCTGGATCTGACTATCCAGTTTCTGCAAGCCCATGGGTGGCTCATCAACTGGAAGAAATCTTCCCTGGTCCCTGCTCAGAGCATGGTGCACCTGGGGGCGTTGTTGGACACTCACAACCAGCGGTTGTTCTTGTCTCAGGAGAAAGTCCTGTAGCTTCAGGACAGGATTCAATGCTTCCTATCTCGTCCGCAAGTGTCGATACATTCGGCAATGCAAGTGCTAGGTCTCATGGTGTCGGCTTTCGACATGGTGGAGTACGCTCAATTCCATTCCCGCCCTCTGCAGAAGCTGATTCTTGCCAAGTGGGATGGCCTGCCTCACCGGATCAGGTCTCAAATGATCTCCTGGTCTCCGGAGGTCCGCCTGTCACTGAGCTGGTGGCTTCAGGACCAACGATTGAGCAGGGGTCATCCCTTCTGGATCTCCAACTGGGTCCTTCTGATGACGGATGCCAGTCTGAGAGGTTGGGGTGCGGTGTTGGAGCAGCACTCCCTTCAGGGTCGGTGGACCAAGGATAAACATTCTGGAACTGCGGGTTGTGTTCAATGCTCTGAACTTGGCCCAGCATTTAATACAGAACAGACCTATTCAAGTACAGTCGGACAACGCCACCATGGTGGCATACATCAATCATCAAGGTGGCACTCGAAGCCGCATGGCAATGAGGGAAGTATCAAGGATTCTTCAGTGGGCGGAACGCCATCTGCCAGCCATATCGGCAGTATTCATTCCGGGGGTCCTAAACTAGGAAGCGGACTTTCTCAGTCGTCAGGACATACACGCCGGAGAGTGGAGCCTCCATCCAGAGTGTTTCAACTCCTCGTGGATAGGTGGGGCCATCCAGATGTGGACCTGATGGCGTCTCGCCACAATCACAAAGTTCTGGTCTTCTGAGCAAGGGATCCTCTAGCAGCGTTCGTAGACGCACTGGCAATTCCATGGAACTTTCAGCTGCCATACGTGTTCCCTCCGGTGTCACTCCTGCCCAGAGTAATAAGGAAGTTCAAGCAAGAAGGAGGAATCCTACTACTGATTGCTCCCGCGTGGCCCAGACGGAATTGGTACTCAGACCTTCAGGGTCTCTCGATAGAGCATCCCCTTCTACTTCGACAGCGCCCAGATCTCCTCGTTCAGGGCCCCTGTGTATATCAGGATTTAGCCCGGTTGGCTTTGACGGCGTAGCTCTTGAAGCTTCCTCCTTGAGGGCCAAAGATTTTTCTGAGGCGGTCATTCAAACTATGTTGAAGGCCCGGAAACTGGCTTCTGCTCGGATTTACCATAGGGACTGAAATTCTTACTTTTCTTGGTGCGCATCTAACAATCATGATGCTTACAAGTTTAGTATGGCCAAACTATTGGCCTTTCTACAACAGGGCCTGGACTTGGGCCTTCGCCTGGCCTCCATCAAGGTTCATATTTCTGCCTTGTCGGTTTGGTTCCAGGGAAAAATTGCAACTTTACCTGATGTTCATACATTCACTCAGGGTGTGATTCAACCTTCTTATGTCCCACCTTTGTCTCCTTGGGTCTTGTCGGGGGTTCTAGAGGCGTTGCAAGAGTCTCCGTTTGAGCCCCTTGAATCGGCAGACCTTAAGTGGCTTTCTCAAGGTTTTGTTTCTGCTGGCTATTGCCTCTGCTAGACGGGTGTGGGATTTGGGTGCCTTATCTTGTAGGTCACCATATCTGATTTTTCACCGTGATCGGGTGGTTCTTAGAACATGTCCCAGGTATTTACCTAAGGTGGTGTCTTCTTTCCAACTTAATCAGGAGATTGTGGTTCCGGCCTTTGCCTCTCCTGAATTGTCTTCCAAAGAGCGTTCTTTGGATGTGGTACGGGCTCTCCGTATCTACGTGAAGAGAACTGCCTCCATTAGGAAGTCGGATTCTCTTTTTGTTCTGTTTGGTTTTCACAAATTTGGCTGTCCTGCTCACAAGCAGACCTTAGCCAGATGGATTAGAATGGTGATTGCACATGCTTATGTACAGGCTGGACTTCCAGCTCCTGCTACCATAAAGTCCCATTCTACTCGGCCTGTTGGACCTTCTTGGGTGGCCTGCCGTAGCGCGACCCTTGAACAATTGTGCAAGGCGGCTACGTGGTCCTCAGTGAACACTTTCATAAGGTTTTATGCCTTCGATACTTCCGCCTCCCAGGATGCTTCCTTTGGATGCCGGGTTCTTGTGCCCGCTACAGTGTGTCCCCTCCCATAAGGAACTGCTTTAGGACATCCCCAATGTCATTCCCTGTGGAGCCCAGTGTACCCCGCTGCAGAAAATGAGATTTATGGTAAGAACTTACCGTTGTTAAATCTCTTTCTGCGAGGTACACTGGGCTCCACAGGGTGCCCACCCTGACGCACTTAGCTTCTTTGGGTTGGTATGGCATTAGCAGCTGACACTTTCTCCTGTCCTGAGAATGTTGTGTATGTTGTCGTCTCTTTTGCCTGCTACTGCATTGGACTGGTTAACAAAAACTGAGCTCCTGTGCACGGAGGTGGGGTTATAGAGGAGGCGGCACTATGCATTCTGGGAACAGTCAGAGCTTTGAGCCTGTTGGTGCCTCGGATCAAGATCCTACTCTACACCCCAATGTCATTCCCTGTGGAGCCCAATGTACCTCGCAGAAAGAGATTTAACAACGGTAAGTTCTTACCATAAATCTCGTTATTATTTGTGAGTTGACTTCCTCTTTAAAAATATTTGATGAAGTCTCGATGTCTTAAAACTATTGAACAAATGTTAGTTGGTCAGGTAAGATTTTAGTTGAGACCACAGAATGTCTTCTATCCGATGAATATTGTTTGAAGTACAGTTTCAGAGACTTACAATGTACAAAGAGCACCAAATATATAAAGAAACTGATGCACCAGCCTGTTAATCCTAAATACCATCACAGGTCTTTTGAAACCAGACAGTGTTCAATTATATCTCTGTTTTGCGCACTTCACTGACACGGCCTCCGAGCCAGCTCTAGAGTAATTGCAGACTAACAAGAGCCTCATTGATTCAATAACATTTCAGCAGCAAGTCTGAAAAAAGCCCAAGTAAGACTCTTATAGTACGTCCAGATGACCTCACAGTGAGATCTTTTTTTTTCTTTTAATATTGTCCTTAGACGGCAAACTCAACCTGCATTTCTAGACTGACACAATATTGAGGCAAGTGATGACAGCTTGCAGTTTAGCTCAGGAATTAAGTGGCATATCTTGGTTCCAAGCAGATCCATTCACTCTCCAAGGGAACAGGCACATAATATGATCTTAAAGGTCACAAATAGACTAAGACACAAGAGCCTTCTTAGTTATTAAAAATCAAAATATATATATATATATATATATATATATACACACACACACACACAAGAAATGAACACAATCCTATTGTTGATTCCTAAACTTCGAGTCTCGTAACCAGTTTGCATTTACAGTTAGATCAACACTTAACCTGGGCCCTTCTTTCAACATTCCATGCTGTATGACGGATTCTATAGGAACTGTATAAATGGATTCCAGGCAGTTTATTAGCATATGTACTGGAACTGTCATCCATAGTAGTAACTTTAAATTACATCAGTATGCAACTTCAAAGAAATAATTCAATTATAGACAATGTCCGCCAAGTTCTGCTTTAAATCTAGTGGTTGTATTGCCAAGACTGTGCCAGTGATTGCAACTTGCAGTCTAGTAGATTTGGGCCATTGTGCTTTGCTCATTACCTTTAGAGCTTTAAACATACAGCCCTAATGCATAGCCTTAATGTATAACGGCCCACTTTTATACTTGTAATCAGGGGTGTAGCCAGAACTTTGTGAGCTCCATAGCAACATTTTGAAGGGGCTCCTCCCCAATGCTTCTACGGAGACACTTCTCTAGACAGTGAATGTTAATTTTATGCCCCATAATATTGCCCTAGTTCATTTAATACATCATAAGTAGTATTGCCAAGGATCATTTTATGCCCCCTATTAGTGCCTTAGTTCATTTTATGCCCCACAGAGGTGCCATAGTTCACATTATACCACATATTGCCACAAGTTCATATTATGCCACATTGTACTCCCCCCAGTTCACAATATGCCACATTATAGTATTGCCAGTACTCTTAATGGAGGCACACTGTCCTTTTCTGGGACAGAGCTAATCTCGGAGCTCAATTCCCACACCCCAGATTCATAAAGGCTGGATGCAAAGAGAAGCCTACCCTCCGACAGTGCTGGCCTTACCGATTAGCTCATCTGTCTGTGAGTGTGAAACAGAAGTATGGGAGATGGAGTCCCCCTTTTTAGGACCGCCAATGGACCCAATTTCTTATTATGCTGTGACGACCATCCATCAGCTGCAGGACGTGTGTTGCAGTATTCGTGTGTTTTTATGCTTCATGAATAAATTTGTGTACATTTTTAAGCACTACCGTCTGCCTGTCTCCTGTCTGCAGTGAGTGGAGAAATAAAAAGAAACCTTTCAGTGCACTCGAGACTGAATTTCAATGTAAGTGTCATTCTTATGGTTCACTGTGATTGAAAAGAGCACCAGCTATTTCCTATAGCCATAAAGATACCCTTATAGGAACGCGAGGCTGAATATTGATGTGAGTGTCTTTCCAAATACGTGGAGCCATTTGAGGGCAGATTGTGGATGAAGCATTTGGTTTCTAAAACTCCCCCATCAGATGTTTCATTGTGAAAGTTCTACTGTTTTAATGTTTTAATAATTTATAAAACATCAGCAGCGCTAGTTTTTTATCGTTTATTTGTTTGCATGAGTCCAATTTCTTAGCAGCCCATTTCGGGAACTTGGAAGACAACTATATGAGTCAGGTCCAGAGCTCCCTAAGACTCTGGGCCCCATAGCAATGGCACCCACTATAGGTACGCCCATGCATGTAAAGTGTGCAAGTTCTATTCTCCCAAAAAAGCACTTAATATAAAATATACAAGGCAACATCCTTAAACCCTTTAGGACACTGTACAAAATGACACCCTTACACGGCTCCAACTTTGCCACGCCATGCCCCCCTGTAGGAACGATTTAAGGTTTGTGGGGGCCCAAGGCTCATTTTGTGGACCCCTATAAATAAAATTGTTGATATCATATGCTGTTAATGTGGTAATGTTATTAAAAAGTATAATGTGCAAATACAGCACCACAAAAGTATGGGGGTCACTGGGGAACCCCCCCCCTTGACAGGTTATTGTCTATAGCAGGCATTCCCAACCACGGTCCTCAAGGCACACCAACAGTGCAGGTTTTAGTGCTATCCAGGCTTCAGCACATGTGTCTTAATTAGCACCTCAGTTATTTTGATTTAACCATCTATGCTGTAGCCTGGATATCACTAAAACCTGCACTGTTGGTGTGCCTTGAGGACCGTGGTTGGGAATGCCTGGTCTATAGGGTACTGCATCTAGCACCAACCACTTTGCTGCGCCACCAATGGCACATCTATAATAGGTTCACACAGGCCCCTGAGTCCAATGGTGTGTACACTGCACTCATATGTAGTTATAGTTAACCTCTCCACTGTCTCTGGAGACCTGAGTCGGCTGGTGGCCCAGCATAGAGAGCAACAGAAATTGCAGGGAACATGGTGTGGCAGTCATTTTCCCAGTTATCTGCACATGCAAAGTAGAGAAGTCCCTGGAAACAAGGCATGGGAGCCATGTTTCTGGAGATCTGCGCATGCGTAGTAGACTCTGGCAAAAAAGCATCCTAATAAGCTCCTTTTTACAAAACTAAATCAGAAATAAGCCCTTAAGACTGGGATTCTAGAGACATCTCACAAAACCTTTCTTTATGTGGATAAATGTGTAAAACTGCTTTCAACAAACTCTTAAATGACAAGCCAAGCTAGCCCTATGCAATATAGATATAATTATTATCTTAGAGGCAACAAAACAGGTAGAAAGCTTACAAGAGCACTTCGCGCCTAAAGGTTTCAGACTTATGTGCACTCCACCAGATACAAGATGGGTTCAATTGCTTTTATGATTTAAAAAAATGGCAGATTCATTCCACAGTTGTTACAATAAACTGTACAAATTGAAAAAATGCCTCCCATGTAGAGAAACCTCTTTCAAAAGTCAAATTGCAAATGACCTCCTCCAGAGCCGACCATAGGCATAGGCAAACTAGGCAATTGCCTAGGGCATATGATATGCCTAGGGGCATCAGCAGTTTCTGCTGATTAAAATGATATGCGGCATGCCTATATTCTGTGTGTAGCATTTCATATGCAGATACAGCCACAGTCTTACACAGTCTATAGGTATGCTGCATATCATTTTAATCAGTAGAAGCTGCTTGTGCATCCTAGCCACATAGCAATGCAAATAAGATGCATTTTCATCAAGAAAAGTCACCCGACGTTAGCATTGAGGCAATATTTATGAGGACACATCTGTATCCAAGCAGAGGCAGAGGCCACAGTGTTAGTGGCAGTGTGAGTGTTGTGTGCATGTGAGTGGGTTGGTTGTGCAGTAGTGTTCAGAATATGTGTAAGGAGCATTATGTGTGTCATGTAAAAATGCATTAATAATGTGCAACATATGTGTAAGGGGCACTATGTGTGTCATTATGTGTATAAGGGCATTAATAATGTGCGGCTTATGTGTAAGGGACATTATGTGTAAAAGGGCATTAATAAAGGTTGTCATAATGTGTAAGGCGCATTATGTTTATAAGGACATTAATAATGTGTCTCATATGTGTAAGGAGCATTACTGTGTGGAATTATATGTATAAATGCATTACTAATGTGTGGCATTATGTGTATAAGGTGCTCTACTATGTGGCGTTGCGTATGGAAAGGGCACTACTGTATCGTCGAATGTGAATAAAGAGCAATAGGGTGTGGTGTAATGTGAATAAGGAGCAATTCAGTGTGATGTAATGTGAATAAGGGGCTCTACTGTGAGGAGTAATGTTTATAAGGTAAAGTGATACTACTGTGGGATGTAATATGAATTATGGACACTATCGCATGATCAAATGTGAATAAAGTTGCAGTACTGTGTGGCGTAATTGGAATTGGGAGTACTATTGTGTGGCCATGCCCCTTGCCAGCAAAAACACACCCCTTTTTAGGCTGTGCGCCAAATGTGCAAACTGTTCCTATTTAAAATATAAGGACTGCTATGGGTAAGGGGTGATGGTGCTGGGAAAGAGGTGCAAGGTCAGAGGCGGAACCAGCGGTGGTGCTAGGGGGCACCAGCCAAAATCTTGCCTAGGGCATCATATTGGCTAGGGCCGGCTCTGACCTCCTCTCTGGATGAGAAACCCTCTATAAAAGTGAGGAACTGAGCACTGCTCTGGTGTCAACTCATACTGGGAAATGCCTGGGGCACGATGTGTTTTCAATTTTTTACAATAAAGCTTTCCAGGACACTCTCGTACCTTTTACGCTTGAAATGTCAGGTTAGGCAAGAAAACTTTCTTGCCCTAGGCCCTGGAGGGCCACATCACCATCATTCCCAAAGAGCATCATTCCTGGTGAGAGCAATTAGAGTTAATGACTCCAACAATGAGGTCAAGATTGGAAAAGTGGATTACAAACTCGCCCTATTTGCGGATGATCTCCTTGTAACCATTACAGGCCCAGTAGTTTCACTTCCCTCTCTAATGACTGAATTTCAGAGGCTATTTGTCAAAGTTCAAAATTATCATTACTATATCAGTTGTTCTCAACCTCTCCATGCCTGAGGCCTATTACAGGGGTTCAACAAGCCTTCTCATTTAAAAGGGACCCCACACCAATTTCATACCTCTGGGTCATCTTGACCAGTAATAATTCTAATCTTTTCCAACTAAATTTCTTTCCGTTACTGTTCCAATTTACAGTAAGTTGGATATTCAGACCTAAACTTAGGAAATTCTGGACCGGAGTAGGTTGAATGGTGGCCTCCAAGCTCCTTTCTCAGTTATCAAAATCCATCTAATCAAGTACAGATGGTGGATATATCACTTGACAAAGGTCAAACAATGCCCTTCATTAAGAGGAAGTTTTGCTGACACCAGCACATGCCCTCCCCTGGCTGACAAAACTTCCTAAGGTCTACTCTCAAAACTATGCTTACATTTTAGAGAAAATTCCGAGACCTCTCCCATTTGCAACTAGGACCTCTCCTTTCACATCCAAACAGGATTTTCCACCTGAAACACTCATTTCCACCTGCACAGATGAATGCTGCTGGCTACGCTCAGGCTTTGCCAACTTGTGAAGTTGGAAGTGATGAAATTCTTTGCTGATCTGAAGCACACTTTCATTTTTTTTTAGTCTTTGTTTCCATCTGTGGAACTTTGCCTTCCCACTTTTCAACCCCCTGTTAGGCGCCGGGGTCCGCTTGTCTGCGCGGCCCGGCGCCTAGCAACTAGAGACGCCGTGCGCGTACAGCCGCCGGCTCCCTAGCAACGCTAGACGCCGGGCGCGCTGAGCCGCACGGACCCTAGCAACGGGGACGCCACTGGCGGACCGCGTTCCCCATTGCTAGGCTTTAGGAAATTAAGATATTCACCTGCTCTCTGGCCGTGCAGCAAGGCAGCTGCACGGCATTTATTCTAATCAGCCTTTAGCAGCCGATTGGAGGACTCCTTGTTAAATACACTCCCAGGGCTTCTCACAGACGCCGGTAATAGCTTCCTGCATGCTGCCTTTGTTTGCTGAGAGTCTGTTTCCAGTCCTGCTGTATCCGGTCATTCCAGTCCTCAGAAGTCCGGTATTCGGGAGTTGTCATCTCATCCCAAGAGGTCGTTTGGTTCCCTGGAGTCCTGACTGATCACCGTTTATATCCAGTGGTGTTCGTGAGTTGCGGCTCTGCCGTGTGTTGCGGCTCAGCCGCTTTACCTTTTATATTTTGTGTTTGGAGCATTTGCGGAGGGTTCCGCTTCCACAAGTCCTCTCTGGTACTCGGCGGTGCCGGGTAGGAGAATTGGACAAGTGGATATTTTGGTTGTCCTTTTCCCTGGCGGTTTCTCCGCACATATTATAGTTTGAGTTTGCTTAGCCCCTGGCCTGGTTGTTTAGTTAGAGGGCCTCTTGTTATCACCCTGTCTCGGGTTTCCCTTTGTCTCTCATTAAGACCGGGGGGCATCGAAGTTGGGCAGACATAATCCGCCCTTCAAACGCGGCTGCCAAGGGCTCAAGAAACCATAGTCTCGCAGGGGATTTCTGACAACACGGGTGAGACAACAGAGTTAGGGCGCCAGGGGCTATTTTCCTGTCCTGCCCCCTTCCCCAGCATTCCGTTCCAGTGCTCCGGTCCTTGCCATAAGATCTCCTCTGACCAGAGCGCTGGAATCATAACATTATTACCGGCCATACCAAAACTTAAAATTAAACGGGGTTTAATTTTTTCTCATTCAGTTTTGTGAGAGTTTATCGGCCTCATGAATCCAACAGGTTTAGGGCCAAATCCTGGTCAGCTCTTAGTCAGCCAGATTCAAGAACTTACTCAGATGGTTCAGGATCTTTCTCTTCGGGTGAAGTCGCAGGAAGATCTTTTGCGAGCTTCCCCAAGGGTAGTCCCTGAACCAAAGATGCATTTGCCTGACCGTTTTTCTGGTGATAGAAAAGAGTTTTTTAATTTTAAAGAATCCTGTAAACTTTATTTTCGTTTAAGACCGACTTCCTCGGGTACTGAATCTCAGCGGGTCGGGTTTATTATTTCTTTGCTCCAGGGGGATCCTCAGACCTGGGCATTTGGTTTAAGAGCAGAGGATCCGGCATTGTTGTCAGTTGACGCTTTTTTTTGAGTCTTTAGGGCTCTTGTATGATGACCCTGATAGAGAGGCGTCCGCTGAAAGTTAGTTGCGCGCTCTCAGACAGGGTAGAAATCCTGCGGAGGTTTATTGTACGGAGTTTCGCCGTTGGTCGAACGACTGTGGCTGGAATGACCCAGCCCTGCGCAGTCAGTTTCGCCTCGGCTTATCAGAGTCTATAAAAGACAGTCTCCTTCAGTACCCCGCTCCTGAGACTCTCGATAAACTCATGGAGCTTTCTATTAAGATTGATCGTCGTCTCAGAGAGCGGAGGGCTGAAAAAGGAGCACCTGTAAGGTCAAGTCCGTGTGTATATTCCATTCCTGAAGACGTAGAGGAGCCCATGCAGATGGGTCTCTCCCGGCTGTCTCCTGAAGAAAGAGCCAGAAGGCAAAATTCTGGTCTTTGTCTGTACTGTGGGGGTAAGGGACATTTTGCTCGTAATTGTCCGAACAAGTCGGGAAACGCTTTGACCAGGTGAATTGTGAGGGGGTTCACCTAGGTCTGCAGCTTATCTCCTCGAACAACTCCCTTTTAGTCCCAGTTAAAGTTTCCTTTGGCAGCCTCAGTTCTTCGGTGTCGGCTTTTGTTGACAGTGGAGCTGCAGGAAACTTTATGGATTTAACTTGGGCTAAGGCCTTAGGCATTCCTCAGTTACCTTTGGGTAGGTGTGTCACCATGCATGGCTTAGATGGGAGTCCGCTGTCTAATGGGATTATTTCTCTCCGTACACCCCCTGTACTACTTACAGTAGGAGCTCTACATTCCGAGAAAATCGAGTTCTTTCTTACACATTGCCCAGCAGTTCCAGTTGTTCTGGGTCACCCTTGGCTGGCCTTTCATAATCCCACCATTGATTGGCGGTCGGGGGAGATTTCACATTGGGGTACTTTTTGTGATAAGGAATGTATCACGTTTCCAGTCAGAGTAGCAGCTATCATTCCAGAACTCATTCCGGTGGAATACCAGGAGTTTGCTGATGTTTTCTCCAAAGGCAATGCGGATATTCTGCCTCCCCATCGGCCTTATGATTGTGCTATTGAGTTAATTCCTGGTGCCGCATTGCCAAAGGGAAGATTATATGCATTATCCGGGCCAGAAACTGCGGCTATGAATGATTATGTAAAGGAGAGCCTTGAGAAAGGATTTATTAGACCATCAAAATCTCCTTTAAGTGCAGGCTTCTTCTTTGTGGAGAAAAAGGATGGTTTGCTTAGACCTTGCATTGATTTTAGAGCCCTGAATAAGATCTCAGTTAAAAACACCTATCCTTTGCCGTTGATTTCTGTACTCTTTGATCAGTTACGTTCTGCTGTGATTTTTTCTAAAATTGACCTTAGAGGAGCGTACAACCTCATCCGAATTAAATCTGGAGATGAGTGGAAAACGGCCTTCAGTACTCAGTCGGGTCACTACGAATACCTGGTGATGCCGTTCGGCCTGTCCAATGCTCCGGCAGTTTTTCAAGACCTCATTAACGATGTGCTCCGTGACTTCCTAGGGAAATTCGTGGTCGTTTACTTAGACGACATCCTGATTTTTTCTGAATCAATGGAACAACATGTTACCCAGGTGCGTCTGGTTCTTCAAAAGTTACGTGAGAATCATTTATATGCCAAGCTGGAGAAGTGTGAGTTTCATGTCACGGAAGTATCTTTTTTAGGGTACATAATTTCCCCTCAGGGATTTTCCATGGAACCAAAGAAACTCCAGGCCATCCTTAGTTGGGCGCAACCCACCAATTTAAAAGCAATTCAGCGCTTTTTAGGGTTTGCGAATTATTATAGGAGGTTCATTCATTCTTTTTCTTACCTGGTTGCTCCCATTGTAGCTCTGACAAAGAAAGGAGCGGATCCTACCAACTGGTCGCGTGAAGCTGCGTTGTCCTTCCGGGCCTTGAAACAAGCCTTTGTCTCGGCTCCAGTCCTCAGACATCCTAATCCGGAATTGCCCTTTGTGGTGGAGGTTGATGCCTCGGAGGTTGGAGTGGGGGCTATCCTTTCTCAAAAGGATCCGGAGTCTCTGGAGTTACATCCTTGTGCCTTTATGTCCAGGAAATTCTCCTCCGCTGAATCCAACTATGACGTTGGTAATCGGGAGTTACTGGCGGTAAAGTGGGCTTTCGAGGAGTGGAGGCATTGGCTGGAGGGAGCAAAACATACTATTTCGGTATTGACTGACCATAAGAACCTGCAATACATTGAATCGGCTAAGCGGCTTAATGCCCGGCAGGCACGTTGGGCATTATTTTTTACGCGTTTCAAATTTATAATCACTTTCAGGCCTGGTTCCAAGAATACTAAGGATGATGCCCTGTCACGTAGCTTTCTTCCGGTTCACAATAACAATCCTGTTACCCCCATACTTCCATCTTCGGTCATCTGGGCGGGCCTCACACAAGATTTATTTACCCAGTTAAAACAGCTTCAACACCAAGCTCCTAGAATTACTCCTGCTGGTCGTCTTTACGTCCCTGAGTTTTTGAGAGCTACTGTTTTAACGGAATTCCATGATAACAAAGTTTCAGGGCATCCAGGAGTCTCTAAGACATTGGAGTTAGTCTCTCGCTCAGTATGGTGGCCTGGTCTTTCTAAAGACGTCAAGGAATTTGTTTATTCATGTCAGGTTTGTGCACAGCATAAGGTTCCCCGTTCCTTGCCCATCGGGCAACTTATGCCCTTAAATGTTCCTCTCAGGCCGTGGTCTCATATTTCCATGGATTTTGTGGTTGACCTTCCCCTTTCAGCCGGATTCCGAGTCATATGGGTGGTAGTGGACTGTTTTAGTAAAATGGCTCATTTTATTGCTCTTCCCCGATTGCCTTCTGCCCAAGGGTTGTCAGTTTTGTTTCTCCGCCATGTATTCAGGCTTCATGGGTTGCCTACTGATTGTCACAACTGAGGGCCTGAGCTGACGGGAGGCAGCCTCAGTTGTAGGGGCTGAGATGTACCGGAACCTGGGAGGTTGTATCAGACCCCTGGACATGTAAGTAACATGAATAATAACTGCCCGAAGGCGTGACCACGACAACTTGGATAAAAGTCAATGATGTTTATTATGACAACTCCGCAACACAGCAGCAGTAAAAGAAAACGTAAAAAAGTCAGCAAAGAATAAATACAGTTCCTGGGTACTACAGGATGGCAGGAGCCACAGGGCACTGGTAGTGTGAGATAGTTCTTATGATCTTCTAGATGGAAAGTCCTTACCAGGCCCGACTGTAGCAATGGAGATAACCCAGGATTGTGCCAGCTGGTGTTCCAGGAAAAGCTGGGTTGCTGAAGATAAAACAGCTGCTGTGGATACTGGCTGGAACCAGACTGTTGTTAGCACGGAGTGGATACTGGCTGGAACCAGTTAAATAATAAATGAACTTGGGAGCGATGAAATATGAACTGAAATGTAGAACTTGAGAGCGGAGAAATAATAATACCGGTGGAGAGTGGTAAAGTGTAGAAAGGACACCGGCCCTTTAAGGGAAGCTGTACTCTGCTGGAAGCTGAGCTGGAAGCAGGTAATGTTGTAGCTGGAAACAGATGAATCCACAATGGATTGGAGAGTCAGGCTACACCGCAGGTGGAATGCTGGTGCGGGTCTCTATGGTGGAAGTCTTGAGACAGGAGCTGGAACCTGGAAGACAATCACAGGAGAGAGACAAACAGGAACTAGGTTTGACAACCAAAGCACTGACGCCTTCCTTGCTCAGGCACAGTGTATTTATACCTGCAGCAAGGAAGGGATTGGCTAGGCAATTATGCAGGTTAACAATACTGACAACAGATTGGAGGAAATGATCAGCTGACAGAATCCAAGATGGCTGCGCCCATGCAGACACTTGGAGGGAAGTTTGGTTTGTAATCCATGTGGTAATGAAAACAGTAATGGCGGCGCCGGCCACTGGAGACAGGAGACGCCAGGCTGACAAGTGCACATCCAACCACGCGGACACAGCGGAGGCCGCGGCTGACGTAATCGCCACTCTGACACTCTGCATGCAGAAGCTCAGGGACGGCGGCGGAGGCCGCGGGAGACGCCATGCCAGATGTAATAAGGCGTTACTGTGACAGCGTCTCAGAGAGACAGGAGAGGATGCAGGAATGTACACATCAGGATAACAGATGGGATCCGGTCCTGGAACGCTGAGCCAGCCTTAGGAGGCATCTGATGGGTAAGAAATGGCGTCCAGATACCCGGATCGTGACACTGATATTGTTTCTGATCGGGGTCCACAATTCATCGCACAATTCTGGAAATGTTTTTGTGCCTCATTGAAGATGAAATTGTCGTTAACATCCGGTTACCACCCACAATCCAACGGGCAAACCGAACGAGTTAACCAATCATTGAAACAATATTTGCGCTTGTATTCAGCCAAACTCCAGAATGATTGGTCCGAGTTTCTTCCGTTGGCTGAATTTGCTTACAATAATTCTTGTCATTCCTCCACTAAAGAGTCTCCATTCTTTTCAGTTTTTGGTTTTCACCCCAGAGCTAATTCTTTTTTTCATCATTCCTCAGTCTCCTCACTAACCTTAACCTCCCATCTCAGAGCCATTTGGAAAAAGGTGCACCTTGCTCTCAGAAAAGCGGCCTTTCGAGAAGAAATTTTCTGACAGGCTCCGACGTCCTTGCCCTTTTAAGGTGGGAGATAGGGTGTGGTTGTCGACTCGCAACATCAGGCTTCGACAATCCTCGGCTAGACTGGGACCCAAATTTATTGGGCCATTTCTTATTATTAAAAGAGTCAACCCAGTTGCCTTTCGGTTACGTTTACCAAGATCTCTCAGGATTGGAAATACGTTTCATTGTTCCCTGTTGAAACAATACGTTTCTTCCAGTAGATTTCCTCGGAAGATCTCTCAGGGTAGATCTCCAGTGGATGTACAGGGACAACAGGAGTTCTTGGTAGAGAAGGTTCTCGATTCCAAATTGTCCCGGGGTCGGCTGTATTTTCTAGTTCACTGGAAAGGCTATGGTCCGGAGGAAAGGTCTTGGGTCCTGGATAAGGATCTTCATGCCCCGAGGCTCAAGAGGGCATTTTTTCGGGAATTTCCTCAGAAACCTGGCTTTAGGGGTTCCTTGACCCCTCCTCAAGGGGGGGGTACTGTTAGGCGCCGGGGTCCGCTTGTCTGCGCGGCCCGGCGCCTAGCAACTAGAGACGCTGTGCGCGTACAGCCGCCGGCTCCCTAGCAACGCTAGATGCCGGGCGCGCTGAGCCGCATGGACC
Source organism: Pseudophryne corroboree (assembly GCF_028390025.1). NCBI lineage: Eukaryota > Metazoa > Chordata > Amphibia > Anura > Myobatrachidae > Pseudophryne > Pseudophryne corroboree. The sequence continues at coordinate 90,359,937 of NC_086452.1, forward strand.
CTAGCAACGGGGACGCCACTGGCGGACCGCGTTCCCCATTGCTAGGCTTTAGGAAATTAAGATATTCACCTGCTCTCTGGCCGTGCAGCAAGGCAGCTGCACGGCATTTATTCTAATCAGCCTTTAGCAGCCGATTGGAGGACTCCTTGTTAAATACACTCCCAGGGCTTCTCACAGACGCCGGTAATAGCTTCCTGCATGCTGCCTTTGTTTGCTGAGAGTCTGTTTCCAGTCCTGCTGTATCCGGTCATTCCAGTCCTCAGAAGTCCGGTATTCGGGAGTTGTCATCTCATCCCAAGAGGTCGTTTGGTTCCCTGGAGTCCTGACTGATCACCGTTTATATCCAGTGGTGTTTGTGAGTTGCGGCTCTGCCGTGTGTTGCGGCTTAGCCGCTTTACCTTTTATATTTTGTGTTTGGAGCATTTGCGGAGGGTTCCGCTTCCACAAGTCCTCTCTGGTACTCGGTGGTGCCGGGTAGGAGAATTGGACAAGTGGATATTTTGGTTGTCCTTTTCCCTGGCGGTTTCTCCGCACATATTATAGTTTGAGTTTGCTTAGCCCCTGGCCTGGTTGTTTAGTTAGAGGGCCTCTTGTTATCACCCTGTCTCGGGTTTCCCTTTGTCTCTCATTAAGACCGGGGGGCATCGAAGTTGGGCAGACATAATCCGCCCTTCAAACGCGGCTGCCAAGGGCTCAAGAAACCATAGTCTTGCAGGGGATTTCTGACAACACGGGTGAGACAACAGAGTTAGGGCGCCAGGGGCTATTTTCCTGTCCTGCCCCCTTCCCCAGCATTCCGTTCCAGTGCTCCGGTCCTTGCCATAAGATCTCCTCTGACCAGAGCGCTGGAATCATAACACCCCCACTCGCTCAGTAGACCATGTTCCCCATTAGAATACTTATGCATGGTAAAAGATCCCCCTAGGTACTTGAATTCACAACTCTATTAGGCTGTGCCTAGATGTTTCTCTCCATCCTTATATATTAGCCTGGAATAGAGGACTGGATGTACAGTAGGTCTTGATGAGAAGCAGTGATCTTGGATTTTTCCACTTCACCCAAGCTAGCTACAGATCTGCATAGGTGTTAGAAGCAAAATACAAACTTCTAGCAAGGCAATACCATTGCCCGACTCTCCTCAAAAAAGATGAATCTCAGCCTCTCTGTCCTATATTAGTGATGTAATCAATATAACATCTCCATACAGTACATGGTGGCTGTGTTGACTATTTTTGTCACATGATACGAGACATATCAACAGAATGAACAGGGCTCTCAATTCATTTCACTCCAGAATTCTGACGCCGGAACATAAACGTCCTAACAATTTAAGAAATATCCTAAACTCCTAAAACATCTGATGAAAGCAGCAAGGGCTGTCATCCCTTATTTCTGAAAGTTGGCAGCTCCCCCCACCAGCCTTTTGCTGGCTCAAGAGGAATGAACTTTACATGATGATGGAGGATCTTACGTTTCCAGCCTTAAAAATGGTGTGAGCAATGGTCCTGTACACAGCCACTTTCCTAGTTTCTACAGGGGACTATTTTCCTCTGCATCGACATCGCTGGCCATGTCCAAAAAGGTTGACAGAGCACGTTTAGAACATTGGTGGTCATTCCGAATTCATCGCTCGATAGCAGTTTTTTGCAGCCATGCAAACACTATGCTGTCTCCCACTGGGAGTGTATTTTAGCTTAGCAGAAGTGCTAACGAAAGGATCGCTGAGCGGCTACAAGGTTTTTTTGTGCAGTTTTAGAGTAGCTCTAAACCTATTCAGCACTTGCGATCACTTCAGACTGTTTAGTTCCTGTTTTGACGTCACAAACACGCCCTGCGCTCGCCCAGCCACGCCTGCGTTTTTCCTGGCACACCTGTGTTTTTACGAACACTCCCTGAAAACGTTCAGTTCACACCTAGAAACGCCCACTTCCCGTCAATCATTCTGCGGCCAGCAGTGCGACTGAAATGCTTCGCTAGACCCTGTGTGAATCTACTTCGGCCTTGTAATAGTACATCGCACGTGCGCATTGCGCCGCATGCGCAGAAGTGCCGTTTTTTTTCCCCTCATCGCTGCACAGTGAATGAATGCAGCTAGCGATCAACTCGGAATGACCACCATTATGCTAAAAGAAAAAAAAAACATAAAAAGTTATAACTAATATTTTACAACATCCATGTGTTCAAGCCCTAAGGCCAGGTATTCACTGGTGAGGCGCTGGGATGCAGTTATGTGACCGGCGGTCAGGAGACCCACCCCTTACCCACAACCTGCACATGTCTGTATATAAATACATTCAATGCACTACAGTCTAATCAATTGCTTTATAGTCTACATAAATTAACTGTCTACATTGACAAGAGGTGGCTTTTTAATACACAATGAATAGTCTGACTCATAGGAGGACATAACTGTATAAATGCTGTTGTGAGGTTCCAACAGTAAAACTTGTACGGATGAATTTATGCAATTGCCTGTCTGTTCTTGATCCTTATGTGTGGTTCCCTCTGAAGTTGTTCCAGATGCTTCAGTTTCTTTTCCTTGGTATATTTTCCACACTGAAACCAATTGAATTTGAAGGTGTATTTTTTTTGCGGAAAACATTTCTAAGAAGCAAGATGAACTCCAAGCTATATTTCGGCTTGGTGTTGTCCACATGTTGAACTAATTTATGAGAGAACTGCCCCCATCTTTTTTTTTTTTATTCAACACCAAGCACGCAGAATAAAGTTTAGGGACAGATATGCAGAAGGCCGCAATGACATCCTGCAGGATATTGCTAGTATTCGAGGTTCCCCAGAAGGATCCCTGCACATCATGGAGGCACTCCCCACTCAATAGTCCAGAAAACGCTTGTAGTAGACTGCAGTCGCAAGAATAAAAAAAGTCATGCTACAAAATAATTTCCTCCACTGTGTGCAAGAAGATGCATTTTATAATGGTGTAAATCAGTTGGGTGTGGTATAGAAGATCTACAATGTCTAGGTCAACAGTGATTAGGTTGACCCCATATGGTCGGCACAAAAATAGTAGACACGTCATTTTTTATTTTATTTGGGGTTGTTTTCACTGTCAGTGCACAGGGAACCCCAATTAGTGTACTGAGTCCCTTTGCATGCTGTGGGCAAGGTGCCTCGCTCCGCTCGGTACAGGTTACTGTTCCCAATCGTAGTCCACATGGATGGTAAAATGAGAGTTATGATAGACATACCTTTGTTGACTCTCTTTCTTCGAAGTTCATAGGGTACATAGGGAGCATGGGGTTGTAGGTGGTGGATGAGAGTCCGGGCACCAAACAGTTAAGCTTTCAGCATATCCCAGAATGCTTGGCTCCTCTCCCCTATAACCCTGTTTCCAGGATCAGGCATTCAGTTTTGTTAACCAGCCAAAGCAGAAAGGAGAGACGAGAAGAAAGATGTTAGGCACAAAAGAACACACTCTCACCGACAGGAGAAGGGAACTAGATGACAATGCCATAAAAACCCAGAGAGGCCAGGTGCGTCAGGGTGGGCGCCCTGTTGACCCTATAATCTTCGAAGACAGAGAGTTAACAAAGATATATGTCTACCATAATGCTCGTTTTCTTCTTCAGGGTTCATCGGGGTTCCACAGGGAACATCGGGGATGTCACAAAGCAGTATTTTATGGGAGGGGATGTGCCTGAGAGGATAAAAGAATCTGGCGTCCAAAGGAAGCATCCTGGGAGGCGAATGTATCAAAAGCATAAAACCTAAGAAACGTGTGGATAGAAGACCACCTGGCCATCGTACACAAGTGTTCAGCGGACGCTCCACAGCGTGCCGCCCCTGAAGGTTCTACAGAGTAGAATGAGTACAAATTGAAGCTGGCATAGGAAGGCCAGCTTGAATGTACGCTTGTGCGATAACCATTCTAATCCATGTGACTAGAGTCTGTTAGCTGGCCAACCTTGCTTGGAAAATCCATAGAGTATGAGCAAAGCATCAGAACATCTCATAGACCTAGCGCGGCCTCATAAATACGTAGAGCCCGCACTACACTCAGAGAATGATCCTTCATTTACAAATCTGGTGACACGAAGGCCGGAACTACAATTTCCTGATTAAGGTGGAACTTAGAAACCACCTTAGGTAGATAACCCGGCCTAGTTCATAAAACTGCCCTATTTTGATTAAAAAATCAGGAAGGGAGGACGACAGGAAAGTGCTCCTAAGTCCGATACCCTCCTGGCAGGTGCAATAGCAAGCAAAAACACAACTTTTGCAGTCAGCTATTTGAGATCAGCTGACACTAAAGGCTCAAAGGAGGGCTCCCGAAGTGCGTCCAGCACGACCGACAGATCCCATGTAGCAAATGGAGTGACATAAGGAGGTTGTACTCGGATGACACCCTGAAGGAATGCACGTACATCAGAAAACGGGGCAGTTCTGCATTGGAACCAAAAGGACAGTGCCAAAATATGTTTTTTTTATATATTGCAAGGCACAAGATTAATTCTAAGCCTCTTTAAAGAAAAACACTTATTTTTGAAATATTAAAAATAGTTGCATCATACCGCTTGTCAGCGCACCATATGAAGTAAGTATGCCATCAGAGCCGGCCCTAACCAATATGATGCCCTAGGCAAGATTTTGGCAGGTGCCCCCTAGCACCACCGCTAGTTCTGCAGGAGATACCTGGCATGAGTACGCTGGCAGCTCTGCTAAGGTTGGGCGCCTTTTGTTTATGAAAATGCATCTTATTTGCATTACTATGTGGCTAGGATGCACATGCAGCTTCTGCTGATTAAAATTATATGCAGTGTGGCTATATTCTGTGTGCGACTGTGGCTGTATCTGCATAGGAAATGCTACATTACAGTGGTTTCCAAGAATACACTGCAACGTAGCATTTCGTATGCAGATACAGCCGCAGTCACACACAGAATATAGGCATGCCGCATATCATTTTAATCAGCAGAAGCTGCTGGTGCCCCTAAGCATACCAAATACCCTAGGCAGTTGCCTAGTTTGCCTATGCCTAAGGCCGGCTCTGTATGCCATATATACGTGCTGAGGCAGGTTTGCGTGCCTTAAGCATTGTTTGAATACAGCACTTAAAAAGCCTTTTGTTCTCAGTACTGATGATGCAACAGCCACGCCGTCAAAGACAGACGGGCTAGCTCTGGATGGAGACATGGGCCCTGATATAGAAGGTCCCATTGTTGAGGAAGTAGAGGGGGTTGTCCTACTGAGCGGCCTTGGATATTGTAGAACCAATGCCGTCTGGGCCAAGCTGGGGCTACCAGAATGATGTTTCCTCCTTCTTGTTGGAATTTTCACAGTACCCGAGGTAGAAGGGTTACGAAGGGAATATGTATGGTAGGCAAAATGTGCACTAGACTGGTAAGGCATCTACGAATGCTGCTTGAAGGTCCTTGGATACCGGAACTTTGTGGTTGTGGCGGGAGGCCCTGAGATCCTCGTCCGGTAGGACCCACCTGCTCACTAGGAGTTGGAAGACCTCTGGGAGGAGAGCCCATTCTCCGGCGTGAATGTCCTGGCGACTAAGGAAATCCGCTTCCTAGTTGAGTACGCCGGAAACGAACACTGCTGATATGCCCAGAAGGTTACGTTCAGGCCACCTGAGAATCTTGGACACTTCTTGCATTTCCTGCGAGTGCCACCCTGGTGATTGATATATGCCACTGCTGTGGCATTGTCGGACTAAACTTGAATTGGTTTGCCCTGGAGAGTATTGCGTGCTAGTGTCAATGCATTGGCCCTCATTCCGAGTTGATCGCTCGCTAGCTGCTTTTAGCAGCAGTGCAAACGCTAAGCCACCGCCCTCTGGGAGTGTATCTTAGCTTAGCAGAAGTGCGAACGAAAGATTAGCAGAACTGCACAGGAATAATTTTATGCCGTTTCTGAGTAGCTCCAGACCTACTCCTATCTTGCGATGACTGCAGTCTGTTTAGTTCCTGGTTTGACGTCACAAACACGGCCTGCGTTTGGCCAGCCACCCCCCCGTTTCTCCAGCCACTCCTGCGTTTTTGCCTGGCACGCCTGTGTTTTTTAGCACACTCCTTGAAAACGCAGAGTTGCCGCCCAGAAACACTCACTTCCTGTCAATCATACTACGAACACTCGAGCGACTGAAAAACGTTGCTCGAGCTTGGGTAAAACTACAAAGTTTTGTGTGAAAGTACTTAGCGCATGCGCGCTGCGTACCATGCGCAGAATCGCCGCTTTTTCACTTGATCGCTGCGAAAAACGTCAGCAAGCGATCAACTCGGAATGAGGGCCCTTGTACACTGCACTCAGTTCCAGCAGATTGATTGGTAACTGAGACTCTGCCAGGCTCCATCGACCCTGAAACGATTGTTGTTAAGTTACAGCTCCCCAGCTGTGAAGACTGGCATCTACTGTAAGAAGCATCCAGTTGGGGATCCAGAAGGGCCGACCCCTGTCTAGGTGACATTTGTGGAGCCACCAAGTCAGTGAAAGATGAATCTCTGGAGTCAGAGTTATCATTTGTGACTTGATGCAATGAGGTTGACCATTCCACATGGACAGAATCAGTCGCTGTAGAGTGCAAGAATGAAACAGTGCAAATTCGATCATGTGCAATGTTAATACCATCGGACCTAGAATTTTCATTGCCGCATGAACAGACACTCGAGAACAGTGAAGGAACTGTCGTATCTTGTTCCTCACTTTCAAGTGTTTGTATGATGACAGTAAAAAGATGTTGATTATGAGAGTCTAGCAGTGCTCCCAGGTGTAACATCCGCTGAAATGGCATAAGGGAGGACTTTTTCTAATTTATTATCCATCCGTGATGTTGTAGGAAGTCCACTGCCAGTTGAAGATGACTGAGGAGGACCTATTGTGTATTTGCCAATAGTAGCAGGTCATCCAGATATGGTAGGATTCCGTCTCCCTGCCGACGAGGTTTGCTACCATGATAGACATGACTTTGGTAAATATCCTGGGCGCCGTGGCCTGGCCAAACGGCAGTGACTGGAACTGATAATGTTGGTTGCATATAGCAAAGTGCGAGAATTGCTGATGTAACAGTGCAATAGGAATATGTAGATATGCATCCTGTATATCCAGTCACACCATAAAGTCCCCAGGTTCCGTGGCCAAAACTATGGATCGCAGAGTTTCCATGAGAAACTTGGACACTTTCACAAATCTGTTTAGAGATTTGAGGTTGAGAATTGGCCGGTTGGGTTTTGATACCAGAAACAGGATCAAATAGTAGCCTCTTCCCTGTTGAGACTGAGGAACTGGTACTAATACCCCAGATTGTAGAAATGAGTGGACCACATTTTGTGGTATCATAGCCATTTCTTGCTCTGTTGAAAAGGGCGTGGTGAAATACTGTCGAGAGGGTCATCCCTTGAACGAGACGACATAACCGTGAGAGACTACTTCCTGCACCCAAGCATCTGAAGTGGTTGTGTTCCAAACCTGTACGAAGTGCAGAAGTTGGCCTACCACCCTGAGGTCCTCCATGGGGAGGACCGCCCCATCAGGCTGCAGGCTTATCAGGTTTTGCTGTAGGTTCACGTGTAGCCCAGGATTGCATGGCCTTGGGCTTAGTGGTCTTTATAGTCTGAGATTGTCTAGGGAACACCTGACCTTTGGCTTTCCTTGCGGACAAAAGGTACGAAAGGAAGAGCTTTTGGTATGAGTAGTAGGAGTTGAGGGCAGAAAGGCTGTTTTAGCAGAAGCCAGTGATTCCACAATCTTGTTTAACTCATCCCCAAATAGAATATCTCCCCTAAAGTGTAGAATTTCCAACGTTTTCTGGGAATCTAAATTAGCTCTCCAAGAGCATAGCCAAATAATGCATCTTGGGACCACTGAGGTTGCAGATGCCTTTGCAGCCAGTACCCCAGCATCTGATAATGCTTCTCCAATATAAGAATTGGCTTTCTTAACCTGTTCCAAGTACAATCTGCATCCTTCAGATATCTCTGCTGGCAATTCCTCTTTAATTGTCTGCAACCATGCTTCTATAGCCTTTACGGTCCATGATGCTTCCACTGTAGGTCTTTTAATAGCTCCAGTGAGAGAAAAGATAGATTCAAGATAGTTTTCTATACATCTATCTGTTGGTTCCTTAACGAGGAAACAGTTGCGACAGGCAAAGTGGATGTCATTACCAGACATGTGACATTGCGAATCCACTGGAGGAGATTTTTCCCACCTTGCACAATCTGCTGCGGGAATAGGATAGCAAGATAAGGCCCGCTTAGACAAAGGAAACTTTTTTACCTGGAGTATTCCAAGGTTCCTGTCTAATGTCCATTAAATGATCAGAATGTGGAAACTCTGATCTGACGTTTGTTTTTTGTTTGTTTTTTAAACACATCAGTTTTCTTAGCAACTGGTGTGGAATCCGCCTCTGATAGTTGAAGAATTTGTTTACCAGCCTCAACTAAAGCAGGTACATCTATCATAATGGGAGCTTCCTTATCTGCTGCACAGGAATCTGCGACAGAAGGAGCTGTGTCCTCACCCTCTTCCTCATATGACATATTAGAACCTGATCGCATAGTGGATTGAGAGGACGATGTAGCCTGCCTAGAGGAACTAGTGTTTTCTGGCAGGCTCCTCTGACTAATCAATGTCTGAGTCACCTGAAAAGACAGGGATTCCACCCAGGGTGGATTTACTATTGGGACTATTGTAGGAGGCATTGATGTATGGGGGCACATAGTCGGGCTACCAAGGTGCCCAAAAGCTGTGAAAAAGCAGCCCAATGAGGCTCTTATGTAGGTACAGGAACAGTGGACTGACAAGGAGGTGTATAACAGTTTAGGCATAGGCCATCCTGTATAACATCCTCCACAGATAACCCCGCACAGCATGCTCTACATGATAGTAATACAGGGGATCCTGCTTGTTTGCAGCCCTTTCTGTTAGACATTTCTGTAAAACTATCAAGGCACCCATATACTCTTTTATATAGTGAACGTAATAAACACACAGTAATGTACGTGACAATATACAGCAAATTGTTGCTGTTAAAAATACTCTTGACAGCACCGGTTCACATCACAGGGTATAGAAACACATAGATAGAGTGTGTGTATATATATATATATATATTCACAGGAACAGTCCACACTTGTTATGCACACCAGTGCCTGCAGGAAAGTACTGGTGTCAGAACTGTTATGCACTCCAGTGTCTGCAGGAATGTACTGGTGTTTGAACTGTTATGCAAAACAAATGGACTCACAGACAAACTGGGGAATATGACATAACGTACACAGAAGGTGATAGGGTAACAAAATACACACAAAGTGAACAGAGAAGCCCAGAGGCTAAGGAACTGGGTATCTCCCTTGTATTAGAACTGCTCAGATGGAAAAAAGCAAGATGTTGTGTTTTAATACGTAGAGAACCCGAAATGCTGTTGCTAAGGGCAACAGCAAAAACCCTAAAGGGTTACCAACGGGTGTGGCGGTAAACTCCTTGGTCAGAGATGGAATGATAGACACAAGGAGAGTCTCCACAATCCTGATTCTCACTTGCAGTGCACAGGTTTTAGCTTACTGCCACTAAACTGACCCCTGACACCTAGCACAGTGAGACAGGATTAGACAGGCAAGTCTTAGAATACAGCCGCAAACTTGCTAAGTTCACAGAGTAGTAACAGAACCCCAGCAAGCTAAACGACTGACTCCAGTCTTACTGCTAGGTCTGGATTGGCAGAGTGTAATACCAAATCCCCAGGCCTATTTGCAGTAAGCAACAAACAAATACAAAGCTACACAGTACTGGCTAACTTTCATGAACTGACTAACCAACAAAGACTCAGCAGCATCTGCCCACCCCGAAAAGAGGCCCCACAAAGCAGGTGCTGTCCACGCCCCACTCAGACCTCACAGACTGTGAGCACAAAAACCAGCACCGGATCCCCTGCCGTGCACAGAGCCTATAACCACTGCACAGCAAAAGACCCGAACCGGAGTATCAGCTGCGCTCAGGTTACTCCACTAGCACTTGTCTCCCGGTTGCCATGATGACGTGGCAGCACAGGGCAGGAGACCCTAACAGTACCCCCCCTCTGACGAGGGGTCAAAGAACCCCTACCACCGGGTTTATCGGGGAACTGCGAGAAGAAAGAGCGTATCAGTCTGGGGGCATGAAGATCACAACTGCGCACCCACGACCGCTCCTCCGGGCCATACCCCTTCCAGTGCACCAAAAATGACAGCCGACCCCGAACCACCTTGGAGTCAAGAATCCTTTCAACAACAAACTCCCTCTGGCCACGTATCAGAAGAGGGGAAGGTCTTCCACTGGAAGAAGGATTACTAATCGCCCGTTTTAAAAGGGAACAATGAAATGTTTTATTGATACCCAAAGAACGGGGCAGATCTAACTGAAATGCCACCGGATTGATAACCCTGGTGATCTTATAAGGGCCGATGAACCGGGGGCCTAACTTATGAGATGGCTGTCTCAACTTCAAATTCTTGGTAGACAACCAGACGAAGTCTCCTAATTTGAAGCTGCAGGGTCTTTTCCGCTTATCAAAAACCCTTTTGGTCACTAATGACACAGACACAAGGGCTTTCTTCACTTTCCACCAAATACCTCTAAGGACCGAAACCACAGAGGAACCACCAGGCGTGGAGTCCAGGGGGTCAAAAGAATTGGCCTTAGGATGATGCCCATACACACAAAGGAAGGGAGAGATCCCTGTAGCAGAGTGAGCCGCGTTGTTATAGGCAAACTCCGCCATGGACAGATGAGCAACCCAGTCAGTCTGACACTTGGAGACATAACACCTGAGGAACTGCTCCAAGGACTGGTTCACCCTTTCAGTCTGCCCATTAGACTGCGGATGGTAGCCTGACGACAAGCTGACAGAAATCTGGAGATCGGAACAAAATGCCCTCCAGAATTTGGCCACAAACTGGGATCCGCGGTCAGAGACCACATCAAGTGGCAACCCGTGGAGACGCACAACATGCAGCATAAATAATTCAGACAGGCGTCTGGCTGATGGCAGCCCAACCAGTGGAACGAAGTGCGCCATCTTCGAAAACCTGTCAACGACAACCCAGATGGCTGTCATCCCCGGGGATTTGGGCAAGTCCACCACAAAATCCATTGAAATGTGGGTCCATGGCTTAGATGGGATAGAGAGTGGATGTAATGGGCCAACAGGAACCCCTCTAGGAGTCTTATTTCGGGCACAGATGTCACATGCCCGAACCCACTGATCCACATCCTTAGCCACCGAGGGCCACCACACCGCCCTAGATAGCAACTCCCGAGTTCTGGCAATACCCGGGTGACCTGCCGACTTCTTGGCATGGAATTCCAGGAACACTCGCTGTCTTAACCTAGGAGGCACAAACAAAAGACCTACTGGAAGGTCTGGAGGAGCCTGCTCCTGTGCTCTAAGGACTAATGATAAGAGGTCCTGGGTAATGCCCACTTTAATACATGATGGGGAAACAATGGGCAACGGCTCCTCGGTGGTCTCCTGGATTGGAGCAAAACTCCGCGAGAGTGCATCAGCCTTGATGTTTTTTGACCCAGGGCGATATGTTATCAAAAAATTAAAGCGAGCAAAAAACAAAGCCCATCGTGCCTGCCTGGCATTGAGACGCTTCGCTGACTCTAAATATGCCAGATTCTTATGGTCAGTGAGAATTGAGACCACAAACTTAGCCCCCTCAAGCCAGTGTCTCCACTCCTCGAGTGCATCCTTAATAGCCAACAATTCCCGGTTACCCACGTCATAATTCATCTCGGCAGGCGAAAATTTACGGGAAAAGTAAGCACAGGGATGAAGGCGATTATCAGACACTCCCATCTGAGAAAGCACTGCCCCAATACCCATCTCAGAGGCATCCACCTCCACCACAAAAGGACGCTCTGGATCTGGGTGTCGCAGCACCTTGGCCGAAACAAATGCCCTTTTGAGACGGGCAAAAGCCGCTTTAGCCTCACAAGACCAGTGAGCAACATCCGCCCCTTTCTTAGTGAGTGCCACCAAGGGCGCCACTATAGACGAAAATCCAGCGATAAATCGTCTATAAAAATTCGCAAAGCCCAGGAAACGCTGAAGCGCCTTCAAACTAGTGGGCTGCACCCAATCCAGGACTGCCTGTACCTTGGAACCCTCCATTTGGAAACCTTCTGGGGAGATAATATATCCTAGAAATGCGATTTGCTGAACTTCAAATTCGCACTTCTCCAGCTTCGCCCCAAGCCGGTGGTCTCTGAGTTTCTGGAGGACTAAGCGTACATGCTTCCGATGTTCCTCCAGGGAATGGGAGAAGATTAGGATGTCATCTAAGTATACAACTAAGAATCTATCCAAATATTCCCTGAGCACATCATTCATGAAATCCTGGAAGACTGCCGGGGCATTACAGAGCCCAAAAGGCATCACCAAATATTCATAATGCCCTGAGTGGGTATTAAAGGCAGTCTTCCATTCATCCCCCTCTCTTATTCGGATTAGATTGTACGCACCGCGTAGGTCAATCTTAGAAAAAATGGTGGCAGTACGAAGCTGGTCAAACAAGACCGAAATGAGAGGCAGTGGGTATGAGTTTTTAATCGTGATACGGTTCAATTCCCTGAAGTCGATGCAGGGTCGCAACGAACCGTCCTTTTTACCCACGAAGAAGAACCCCGACCCAACTGGAGACTGTGAAGGTCTGATAAATCCCTTAGCCAAGTTCTCCTGAATGTACTCTGCCATAGCCTGTGTCTCAGGACGTGACAGGGAGTACAACCTGCTCTTGGGAAGCTTAGCATTTGGCAACAAATCAATGGCACAGTCATAGGGGCGATGGGGAGGTAGTACCTCTGCAACTTTTTTGGAGAACACGTCCGCAAAATCTGCATAACACCCTGGCAATCCTGGCAAACTTAGCTGCGAGAGCCTGACTGGAAGGCTCAAGCAACTCCTGAAACAATTAGTACCCCAACTAAGAATCTCCCCAGAGACCCAGTCAAATTGAGGATTGTGGGCCCTTAACCAGGGTAACCCCAACACCAATGGGGCAAAAGTACAGACAGTCACATAAAAGGACAATTTTTCAGAATGTGTGGCTCCAATAAACAAAGAAATCTGGCTAGTGCAAGAGGTAATTTTACCTTGGGATAATGGTTCCCCGTTTAACCCACAAATCTCAATTTCCGATGCCAAGGGTACTAAGGGAACAGAGTGTTTCAGGGCGAATTGGCGGTCCATAAAAACCCCGTCGGCCCCACTGTCCACAAAGGCCTCAGTCTTGACAGTTTGACCGAGGATCTTCAAGGTCACCGGAATGATAAAAGTCTTCTTGGGAAATTCTGACTTCTGGCCTGACAGGATATTTCCCATCACCCTCAGGCCCTGAAGTTTTCCGGCTTTTCTGGGCATGATACTATCACATGACCTTTATTCCCACAGTACAAACACAACCCCTGCTGTCTCCTCCGCGTCTTCTCACGCGAGGAGAGGCGGGTAGCCCCAATCTGCATAGGCTCCTCGGAAAATTCCTCAGAGTCTGAGGTTCCCTTGGGAAGGAAGGAAATCTCAGTCTCCCTTTCAAGCCTACGCTCTCTCAGCCGTCTATCCACCCGGATGGATAACTGCATGAGCTGATCCAAGCTATCAGGCAAGGGATATTGTACCAGTTGGTCCTTTATCTGGTTAGAAAGACCTCTTCGGTACTGGTGTCTCAGGGCTGGGTCATTCCACTGGGTATCATGGGCCAACCTCCGAAACTCCGTACAGTAAACCTCAACTGGCCTTCGCCCTTGCATAAGGATCGAAATCTGAGCCTCGGCTGAGGCCGTCTTGTCAGGGTCATCATACAACATGCCCAGTGCCGTAAAAAAAGCATCAACACTTTTAAGCGACGGACAGTCAGGCTGCAACCCATATGCCCAGACCTGTGGGTCTCCTTGTAGCAAGGAAATCACTATGCCCACCCGCTGAATCTCCGACCCAGAAGACTGAGGCCTAAGCCGGAAGTATAGCTTGCAGCTCTCCTTGAAACAAAAGAACTGCGAGCGATCTCCAGAAAAACGATCCGGGAGATTTACTTTCGGCTCCTTAACCCCTGCAGGTGCTGCTGCTGCGGGAGCTCCGCCAGCAGCCTGGGAGGTGTGCATTTTAATGGACAAATCATTAAATTGTCGAGTCAGGACCTGCACCTGATCGACCACCTGTTGCAACGTATTTTGAGGGGTATGCTCCATATTCCCACAAAATTTCAACAGGAGTATTAGGCTGCTGAATATGTTATGCACACCAGTGCCTGCAGGAAAGTACTGGTGTCAGAACTGTTATGCACTCCAGTGTCTGCAGGAATGTACTGGTGTTTGAACTGTTATGCAAAACAAATGGACTCACAGACAAACTGGGGAATATGACATAACGTACACAGAAGGTGATAGGGTAACAAAATACACACAAAGTGAACAGAGAAGCCCAGAGGCTAAGGAACTGGGTATCTCCCTTGTATTAGAACTGCTCAGATGGAAAAAAGCAAGATGTGTGTTTTAATACGTAGAGAACCCGAAATGCTGTTGCTAAGGGCAACAGCAAAAACCCTAAAGGGTTACCAACGGGTGTGGCAGTAAACTCCTTGGTCAGAGATGGAATGATAGACACAAGGAGAGTCTCCACAATCCTGATTCTCACTTGCAGTGCACAGGTTTTAGCTTACTGCCACTAAACTGACCCCTGACACCTAGCACAGTGAGACAGGATTAGACAGGCAAGTCTTAGAATACAGCCGCAAACTTGCTAAGTTCACAGAGTAGTAACAGAACCCCAGCAAGCTAAACGACTGACTCCAGTCTTACTGCTAGGTCTGGATTGGCAGAGTGTAATACCAAATCCCCAGGCCTATTTGCAGTAAGCAACAAACAAATACAAAGCTACACAGTACTGGCTAACTTTCATGAACTGACTAACCAACAAAGACTCAGCAGCATCTGCCCACCCCGAAAAGAGGCCCCACAAAGCAGGTGCTGTCCACGCCCCACTCAGACCTCACAGACTGTGAGCACAAAAACCAGCACCGGATCCCCTGCTGTGCACAGAGCCTATAACCACTGCACAGCAAAAGACCCGAACCGGAGTATCAGCTGCGCTCAGGTTACTCCACTAGCACTTGTCTCCCGGTTGCCATGATGACGTGGCAGCACAGGGCAGGAGACCCTAACAACACTCTGGCATTATCCACAAATGCTGGGGTGACTTCCATACAATAATGAATCCTCAAGATCCATTAATACAAATATGTCCAATAAAGTAGGAACACTCACCAGTCTTCATAATATTCTAATTTTTATTAGCAGCAAGACATCAATTGAGGGGTGTAATCGACGTTTCGGTTCCCAGTGGAACCTTTGTCAAGATCATAGAGCACAATGAATGGTCCCCTTATAAACCCTAAAGTGACCCTCCCCCTAATTAATGCAATTACAATTTATCAGGTAATCCACCAACATCAAACATATAAAATGTACATATAGAGACAATACATAGACAAATACAACATATACATAAAAACTGAGATCCATAATTACCGAATAGACACATGGTTCACTGATACCCGCTGTACTCAGCGGTAACTCGCGGCGTGCGTTCCACTGCGCACTTGACTTCCGGTATCTGGAACGCAAGTTCCGGACACTTGACCGGAAATGCTCAATATCGTCACTCGAGTCCTACACTGATTACCGGCGCACAGTAATCCAGTCTCCATGGAGACGTAATAGCATATCAGAAAAACTTGTAACCAGAGCAGCATCTTGAGAATATTTGCTGATATAGTGTAGTCAAATTGTGAGACATTGAAAAAGGAAAAATAATGGACTCATGTGTCTATTCGGAAGGGTCACACAGAGTCAGCAGTACGTGAACTATAGTGAAGTCTAACAAAATATAATCACTAGACTGTTATTCATAAATCAAAATAGAATAAATTAAATAAATGAGGACCTGGGTATGGACACAGACCGTCCACTTAAAGGAGCCACAGAAAGCAAAAAAATTTAAAGACTGAAAAATACAATAAAAAATAAAAAATAAAAAATAAAAAATACAAAGCAGATATTTGCTCCATATGTGTATAAGGTCATTCCAGAAAAATGCCATATTGGATGCCCTCATTCAGGCCCTTGAGGCGTATAGTGTCCAGTCGAAAGATCCATGAAGCCTCGCGTTGGAGCAATAATTTTGCTCTATCTCCACCTCTCTTTAAAGGAGCTATCCGATCTATAATCATACACTTCAATGAAGCCAGGGTATGTTTTGCCTCAAAAAAATGCCTAGCAACAGGCTTATCTGAATGTCCCTCACTTAGTGCTGTTCTGATGGATAAGCGGTGGTTCGCCATCCTTTCACGGAATGGACGCACCGTTTTTCCCACATACATCAGGGAACATGGACACGTAAGTGTATAGATGATGAAGTCAGAGGTACAACTCACTCGCTGGCTGATCTTAATTTTCTGTCCTGTATGTGGATGGTGGAAATATTCACCGGAGGTCATGCTCCTGCAAGTCGTACAATTCACGCATCGATAACACCCCTTCTTTTGTACCGATAGCCAAGAGTCAGATTCTGATCTTAATGGTCTATCCGGCTGCATGAGAATATCCTTTAGATTTCGTCCTCTTCTAAAGCTGATAAGAGGCCTAGCTGGTAAATGTTTGCAGAGGACTGGATCGCTTTTAACTACCGGCCAGAGATTTTTAACTGCTCGTCGAACCACAGGACCCGCAGTGTCAAATGTTGTTGTGACGCCTACATTGTTTCTTGACATTTCCGGTTGAAAAAATCTTTAAAGCTTTTTGTATGCAATTATCAATAGTCTGTTGACTATAGCCCCTAGAGGAAAATTTCAACTTCATCTCTTCCATTTGTATCCTGGCTGTATCGGGTTCTGAATTGTTTCGGAGCACTCGCAAAAAATGTGAAATAGGCATATTCTGTTTAAGCGAGCCTGGGTGATGGCTACCAAAATGTAATAAAGCATTGCGATCTGTGGACTTCCTGAACAGTCTGTGTCCATACCCTGTCTCTGTGGCATAGACGGTTACATTGAGAAAATTGATCTCACCCCTACTATATTCCATGGTGAATCTAATTGGAGAGTCAAGACCATTAAGGTGCTCCAGCATCTCCTGGAGTGCCACCTCACTGCCTGTCCAAATTAGGAACACATCATCAATAAAGCGACAATATCCCCAAACAGCGGGAAAATGTGTGCATTCTCATAAGCATCCATATATATATTTGCGTACGATGGCGCTATGTTGCTGCCCATCGTGGTCCCTGCCATTTGGAGATAGTATCAGCCGCCATATTGAAAATAATTGCACGTAAGAGTCAATTCTAGCAGATCATCCAGGAATTCAATAGGTGGAGAGACCATCTGTGTACTGGACAAGGCTCTACGTACAGCCATCAAACCATCACTATGTGGTATGACGGTGTATAAAGACACCACATCCATCGTGACAAGGATCCCCCGCAGCGAAGATGGAAATGTACTGATCAAACCCAAGAAATCACTAGTATCCTGTATATAGCTCTTGGTCTTTTTAACATATATCTGAAGAAAACTATCAAGATATTGTGCCACAGATGAAAATAGAGAGTTCCGGGCCGAAATAATCGGTCGACCCGGAGGTCCCATCAGGGTCTTGTGTATCTTAGGTAATAAGTAGAGCATAGGACAAATTGGATAATCAGTTTTAAGAAAGTCCAGTACATCAGAGTCAATCCACCCATTAGAAAAACCAAAGTCTAGGCTACTATATATAGTGTATATATACACTGCTCAAAAAAATAAAGGGAACACTAAAATAACACATCTTAGATCCGAATGAATGAAATATTCTTATTAAATACTTTGTTATTACATAGTTGAATGTGCTGACAACAAAATCACACAAAAATTATCAATGGAAATCACATTTATTAACCCATGGAGGTCTGGATTTGGAGTCACCCTCAAAATTAAAGTGGAAAAACACACTACAGGCTGATCCAACTTTGATGTAATGTCCTTAAAACAAGTCAAAATGAGGCTCAGTAGTGTGTGTGGCCTCCACGTGCCTGTATGACCTCCCTACAACCCACACAAGTGGCTCAGGTAGTGCAGCTCATCCTGGATGGCACATCAATGCGAGCTGTGGCAAGAAGGTTTGCTGTGTCTGTCAGCGTAGTGTCCAGAGCATGGAGGCGCTACCAGGAGACAGGCCAGTACATCAGGAGATGTGGAGGAGGCCGTAGGAGGGCAACAACCCAGCAGCAAGACCGCTACCTCCGCCTTTGTGCAAGGAGGAACAGGAGGAGCACTCCCAGAGCCCTGCAAAATGACCTCCAGCAAGCCACAAATGTGCATGTGTCTACTCAAACGATCAGAAACAGACTCCATGAGGGTGGTATGAGGGCCTGACGCCCACAGGTGGGGGTTGTGCTTACAGCCCAACACCGTGCAGGACGTTTGGCATTTGCCAGAGAACACCAAGATTGGCAAATTTGCCACGGGCGCCCTGTGCTTCTCACAGATGAAAGCAGGTTCTCACTGAGCACATGTGACAGACGTGACAGAGTCTGGAGACGCCAAGGAGAACGTTCTGCTGCCTGCAACATCCTCCAGCATGACCGGTTTGGCAGTGGGTCAGTAATGGTGTGGGGTGGCATTTCTTTGGGGGGCCGCACAGCCCTCCATGTGCTCGCCAGAGGTAGCCTGACTGCCATTAGGTACCGAGATGAGATCCTCAGACCCCTTGTGAGACCATATGCTGGTGCGGTTGGCCCTGGGTTCCTCCTAATGCAAGACAATGCTAGACCTCATGTGGCTGGAGTGTGTCAGCAGTTCCTGCAAGACGAAGGCATTGATGCTATGGACTGGCCCGCCCGTTCCCCAGACCTGAATCCAATTGAGCACATCTGGGACATCATGTCTCGCTCCATCCACCAATGCCACTTTGCACCACAGACTGTCCAGGAGTTGGCGGATGCTTTAGCCCAGGTCTGGGAGGAGAACCCTCAGGAGACCATCCGCCACCTCATCAGGAGCATGCCCAGGCGTTGTAGGGAGGTCATACAGGCACGAGGAGGCCACACACACTGCTGAGCCTCATTTTGACTTGTTTTAAGGACATTACATCAAAGTTGGATCAGCCTGTAGTGTGTTTTTCCACTTTAATTTTGAGGGTGACTCCAAATCCAGACCTCCGTGGCTTAATAAATTTGATTTCCATTGATAATTTTTGTGTGATTTTGTTGTCAGCACATTCAACTATGTAAAGAACAAAGTATTTAATAAGAATATTTCATTCATTCAGATCTAGGATGTGTTATTTTAGTGTTCCCTTTATTTTTTTTGAGCAGTGTGTGTATACATATATATATATACACACACACACACACACACACACACACACACACAACCCCGATGTTCCCTGTGGAACCCCTGTGAACCCTGAAAAATAAGGTATGAAAAATGTAGAAGAAAAAAAAACAGGTGTGTCGAGTGACGTGAGTCGACCATTGCCTTGTTGACCTTTTGAACCTGTCGACCTTTTCCAGTGTCGACCTAATGTGTGTCGACCATACGGAGTCTTCCAAGCCTCTGTATGCCTGCAGAATTCTCATTTCTATTAATGATCGACATCTTCACAATTTTCATTCTCCTGTCTCCATGTTGCAGTATCAGACCTTAGCACGTGGCCCCCCCAGCTACTCTTTCAGTGGCCATTTATATGGAACCACCCCATTATTTGGAATACCGCAGGGCTCAGTCCCAGGTCCCATTTTCTCTACGTATATCACACACCTCTTGAAAATCTAATAAGCTTATTTAAGGTCCATTCACACTAGAAGAATTTTAGCTCAAAGCAGTTAACTTTTGGTGTTTTGAGCTGCTTTGAGCTCAAAATCTACTGGTGTGTATGGGCGGGTGGGCGATGAGCGCTAATGCGCGCTCTCGCATCATCACCAGCGAGGCGGGCAATCGTGTGTTTTGCACACAATGTTTTGCCCACCTCGCTCCTTGTTCATCCATCATCGCTCAGTGTGTACAGCGCGAGCGATGATGGATGAACTGTCCTCGCACTCCGGCGCCGCCCTGCTACCTCCGTGGTCCCTCCCCGCTCTCTCCCCAAGCCACTCACAGAGCAGCAGCAGCCGGCGGACCCGCCCTGCTCCCTCCCCGCACAACTCACGGAGGAGCAGCAGCAGCAGCAGCACGATGAACAGGATAGAGCACTGCAGTGACCCGGTAACCACTGGCCACCAATGATTACAGAATGTATGCCAGTAATATATACATTGCTGACAGAGGACGCACTGTGTGAACACACACATTGAAATGTATGTGTTCTTATTGAAATCCCGCCGTCCTGTCATCAGGCCCAACCGCAGCATGCTAGGACTGCCCGGAGAGGAGACTCTGCAGGAGACTTCAGAGGGTGGGGCCGGGCTGTGACATCATTAAGCCCCACCCCCACATCTGGAAAACACAGCAATTCGCGGGTCCGCGGGAAAGCGGCAGGGTAAAATGATGCGATTCGCGTCATTTTAACCCCTTCCCCACCCCACGGACTTGCGAATATGGGAGAGAATGTATTCATCCTGCCCGCATCACTATGGTGCGTGCAGGATGCGGGAGACCTGCCTACTTTTCCGGGGGTGCGGGGGAGTAGGCAAGTATGCCTCGGTAATGATGGCTGAAATAATTCAAAAAGAATCCCTTGGAATTCCAACCCAGCCCATTATGTAAATACCCTTTCTAATGAAAGATTTTCAGCAAAGTCTTTCGCCTCCTGAAAATCTCTTGCTCTTTGGGAAAATAGCTCAGTGTGTATGCAATACTTTGGGAGAAACAGGGGCGGATTGGGAAATGAAAGTGGCCCTGGAAAAATTTCGAGAAGTGGCCTCATGTGGGCGGCACCAAACCAACTGTAGGAGGAGCCAATACCAAAGTAGGCTGGATTACTTCAAAATGCAATATAGGCGTTGTTACACCAACAAAAGGCAGGGTAGGTCATATTAGCTGGACCTAACTCATTAAACCTTTTAGATAGTATTGTGTTGTAGCAGAAGTTTAAGCAATTGAAACTGGTTTGACATTTAATCCTCTGCACACTCACTAAATACATTTTAAAGCAATTACAGCTATACTCTAATACAGTGGTTTTAAAGCTCGGTCCTCAGGACCCCAAACAGTTCACGTTATCCAGGTCACCCAACATGTGCACAGGTATATTCTAGAGATGAGCGGGTTCGGTTCCTCGGAATCCGAACCCGCCCGAACTTCATGTTTTTTTACACGGGTCCGAGCGACTCGGATCTTCCCGCCTTGCTCGGTTAACCCGAGCGCGCCCGAACGTCATCATCACGCTGTCGGATTCTCGCGAGGCTCGGATTCTATCGCGAGACTCGGATTCTATATAAGGAGCCGCGCGTCGCCGCCATTTTTCACACGTGCATTGAGATTCATAGGGAGAGGACGTGTCTGGCGTCCTCTCCGTTTATAGAGATTCGAGAAGAAAGTGAGACAGAGAGAGACACAGTAGTAATTTGGGGAGCATTAGGAGGAGTACTACTACTACTAGTACTTGCTGAAGTGATAGAGAGAGATAGTGTGACTGTATTATCTGACTTGTGGGGGAGACACTGACAGTGGGGAGCAGTTAGATTCTGAGAGCAGGACTCAGGACTCAGGAGTACATATAACGTACAGTGCACACTTTTGCTGCCAGAGTGCCAGCCACACTGCCATTGTTTGTGACCACACTGACCACCAGTATAATATATATTGTGATTGTCTGCTTAGGACTCAGGAGTACTACTTGCAAGTTGCTGATAGTGTGACCAGTGACCTGACCACCAGTTTAATAAATCACCACCAGTTTATGAGTTTAATATATATTATATATATATATATATATATATATATATAATTGTATATAATATATATATAATATTGTATACCACCTAGCACCTACCCGTGTTTTTTCTTTTTTTCTTTCTTCTTTATACATACTACTATAGTAGCTTACTGTAGCAGTCTGCGGTGCTACTGAGCTGACAGTGTCCAGCAGGTCCGTCATCAGTCATTACATAATAAATATATAATATATACCTGTCCGGCTGCAGTACTAGTGATATTATATATACATATATATTGATTTCATCTCATTATCATCCAGTCTATATTAGCAGCAGACACAGTACGTTAGTCCACGGCTGTAGCTAGTGCTACCTCTGTGTCGGCACTCGGCAGTCCATCCATAATTGTATACCACCTACCCGTGGTTGTTGTTTTTTTCTTTCTTCTTTATACATACTACTATAGTAGCTTACTGTAGCAGTCTGCGGTGCTGCTGAGCTGACAGTGTCCAGCAGGTCCGTCATCAGTCATTACATAATAAATATATAATATATACCTGTCCGGCTGCAGTACTAGTGATATTATATATACATATATATTGATTTCATCTCATTATCATCCAGTCTATATTAGCAGCAGACACAGTACGTTAGTCCACGGCTGTAGCTACCTCTGTGTCGGCACTCGGCAGTCCAACCATAATTGTATACCACCTACCCGTGGTTGTTGTTTTTTTCTTTCTTCTTTATACATACTACTATAGTAGCTTACTGTAGCAGTCTGCGGTGCTGCTGAGCTGACAGTGTCCAGCAGGTCCGTCATCAGTCATTACATAATAAATATATAATATATACCTGTCCGGCTGCAGTACTAGTGATATTATATATACATATATATTGATTTCATCTCATTATCATCCAGTCTATATTAGCAGCAGACACAGTACGGTAGTCCACGGCTGTAGCTACCTCTGTGTCGGCACTCGGCAGTCCATCCATAATTGTATACCACCTACCCGTGGTTGTTGTTTTTTTCTTTCTTCTTTATACATACTACTATAGTAGCTTACTGTAGCAGTCTGCGGTGCTGCTGAGCTGACAGTGTCCAGCAGGTCCGTCATCAGTCATTACATAATAAATATATAATATATACCTGTCCGGCTGCAGTACTAGTGATATTATATATACATATATATTGATTTCATCTCATTATCATCCAGTCTATATTAGCAGCAGACACAGTACGTTAGTCCACGGCTGTAGCTACCTCTGTGTCGGCACTCGGCAGTCCATCCATAATTGTATACCACCTACCCGTGGTTGTTGTTTTTTTCTTTCTTCTATATACATACTACTATAGTAGCTTACTGTAGCAGTCTGCGGTGCTGCTGAGCTGACAGTGTCCAGCAGGTCCGTCATCAGTCATTACATAATAAATATATAATATATACCTGTCCGGCTGCAGTACTAGTGATATTATATATACATATATATTGATTTCATCTCATTATCATCCAGTCTATATTAGCAGCAGACACAGTACGGTAGTCCATGGCTGTAGCTACCTCTGTGTCGGCACTCGGCAGTCCATCCATAATTGTATACCACCTACCCGTGGTTGTTGTTTTTTTCTTTCTTCTTTATACATACTACTATAGTAGCTTACTGTAGCAGTCTGCGGTGCTGCTGAGCTGACAGTGTCCAGCAGGTCCGTCATCAGTCATTACATAATAAATATATAATATATACCTGTCCGGCTGCAGTACTAGTGATATTATATATACATATATATTGATTTCATCTCATTATCATCCAGTCTATATTAGCAGCAGACACAGTACGGTAGTCCACGGCTGTAGCTACCTCTGTGTCGGCACTCGGCAGTCCATCCATAACTATACTAGTAGCCATCCATCTCCATTGTTTACCTGAGGTGCCTTTTAGTTGTCCCTATTAAAATATGGAGAACAAAAATGTTGAGGTTCCAAAATTAGGGTAAGATCAAGATCCACTTCCACCTAGTGCTGAAGCTGCTGCCACTAGTCATGGCCGAGACGATGAAATGCCAGCAACGTCGTCTGCCAAGGCCGATGCCCAATGTCATAGTACAGAGCATGTAAAATCCAAAACACCAAATATCAGTAAAAAAAGGACTCCAAAACCTAAAATAAAATTGTCGGAGGAGAAGCGTAAACTTGCCAATATGCCATTTACCACACGGAGTGGCAAGGAACGGCTGAGGCCCTGGCCTATGTTCATGGCTAGTGGTTCAGCTTCACATGAGGATGGAAGCACTCAGCTTCTCGCTAGAAAAATGAAAAGACTCAAGCTGGCAAAAGCACCGCAAAGAACTGTGCGTTCTTCGAAATCCCAAATCCACAAGGAGAGTCCAATTGTGTCGGTTGCGATGCCTGACCTTCCCAACACTGGACGTGAAGAGCATGCGCCTTCCACCATTTGCACGCCCCCTGCAAGTGCTGGAAGGAGCACCAGCAGTCCAGTTCCTGATAGTCAGATTGAAGATGTCAGTGTTGAAGTACACCAGGATGAGGAGGATATGGGTGTTGCTGGCGCTGGGGAGGAAATTGACCAGGAGGATTCTGATGGTGAGGTGGTTTGTTTAAGTCAGGCACCCGGGGAGACACCTGTTGTCCGTGGGAGGAATATGGCAATTGACATGCCTGGTGAAAATACCAAAAAAATCAGCTCTTCGGTGTGGAAGTATTTCAACAGAAATGCGGACAACAGGTGTCAAGCCGTGTGTTGCCTTTGTCAAGCTGTAATAAGTAGGGGTAAGGACGTTAACCACCTCGGAACATCCTCCCTTATACGTCACCTGCAGCGCATTCATAATAAGTCAGTGACAAGTTCAAAAACTTTGGGTGACAGCGGAAGCAGTCCACTGACCAGTAAATCCCTTCCTCTTGTAACCAAGCTCACGCAAACCACCCCACCAACTCCCTCAGTGTCAATTTCCTCCTTACCCAGGAATGCCAATAGTCCTGCAGGCCATGTCACTGGCAATTCTGACGAGTCCTCTCCTGCCTGGGATTCCTCCGATGCATCCTTGAGTGTAATGCCTACTGCTGCTGGCGCTGCTGTTGTTGCTGCTGGGAGTCGATCGTCATCCCAGAGGGGAAGTCGGAAGACCACTTGTACTACTTCCAGTAAGCAATTGACTGTCCAACAGTCCTTTGCGAGGAAGATGAAATATCACAGCAGTCATCCTGCTGCAAAGCGGATAACTGAGGCCTTGACAACTATGTTGGTGTTAGACGTGCGTCCGGTATCCGCCGTTAGTTCACAGGGAACTAGACAATTTATTGAGGCAGTGTGCCCCCGTTACCAAATACCATCTAGGTTCCACTTCTCTAGGCAGGCGATACCGAGAATGTACACGGACGTCAGAAAAAGACTCACCAGTGTCCTAAAAAATGCAGTTGTACCCAATGTCCACTTAACCACGGACATGTGGACAAGTGGAGCAGGGCAGGGTCAGGACTATATGACTGTGACAGCCCACTGGGTAGATGTATGGACTCCCGCCGCAAGAACAGCAGCGGCGGCACCAGTAGCAGCATCTCGCAAACGCCAACTCTTTCCTAAACTTAGCTGCGAAAGCCTGACTGGAAGGCTCAAGCAACTCCTGAAACAATCAGTACCCCAACTAAGAATCTCCCCAGAGACCCAGTCAAATTGAGGATTGTGGGCCCTTAACCAGGGTAACCCCAACACCAATGGGGCAAAAGTACAGACAGTCACATAAAAGGACAATTTTTCAGAGTGTGTGGCTCCAATAAAAAAAGAAATCTGGCTAGTGCAAGAGGTAATTTTACCCTGGGATAATGGTTCCCCGTTTAACCCACAAATCTCAATTTCCGATGCCAAGGGTACTAAGGGAACAGAGTGTTTCAGGGCGAATTGGCGGTCCATAAAAACCCTGTCGGCCCCACTGTCCACAAAGGCCTCAGTCTTGACAGTTTGACCGAGGATCTTCAAGGTCACCGGAATGATAAAAGTCTTCTTGGGAAATTCTGACTTCTGGCCTGACAGGATATTTCCCATCACCCTCAGGCCCTGAAGTTTTCCGGCTTTTCTGGGCATGATACTACCACATGACCTTTCTTCCCACAGTACAAACATAACCCCTGCTGTCTCCTCCGCGTCTTCTCACGCGAGGAGAGGCGGGTAGCCCCAATCTGCATAGGCTCCTCGGAAAATTCCTCAGAGTCTGAGGTTCCCTTGGGAAAGAAGGAAACCTCGGTCTCCCTTTCAAGCCTGCGCTCTCTCAGCCGTCTATCCACCCGAATGGATAACTGCATGAGCTGATCCAAGCTATCAGGCAAGGGATATTGTACCAGTTGGTCTTTTAACTGGTTAGAAAGACCGCTTTGTTACTGGTGTCTCAGGGCTGGGTCATTCCACTGGGTATCATGGGCCAACTTCCGAAACTCCGTACAATAAACCTCAACTGGCCTTCGCCCTTGCTTAAGGATCGAAATCTGAGCCTCGGCTGAGGCCGTCTTGTCAGGGTCATCATACAACATGCCCAGTGCCGTAAAAAAAGCATCAACACTTTTAAGCGACGGACAGTCAGGCTGCAACCCATATGCCCAGACCTGTGGGTCTCCTTGTAGCAAGGAAATCACTATGCCCACCCGCTGAATCTCCGACCCAGAAGACTGAGGCCTAAGCTGGAAATATAGCTTGCAGCTCTCCTTGAAACAAAAGAACTGCGAGCGATCTCCAGAAAAACGATCCGGGAGATTTACTTTCGGCTCCTTAACCCCTGAAGGTACTGCTGCTGCGGGAGCTCCGCCAGCGGCCTGCGAGGTGTGCATTTTAATGGACAAATCATTAAATTGTCGAGTCAGGACCTGCACCTGATCGACCACCTGTTGCAAAGTATTTTGAGGGGTATGCTCCATATTCCCACAAAATTTAAACAGGAGTATTAGGCTGCTGAATATGTTATGCACACCAGTGCCAGCAGGAATGTACTGGTGTCTGAACGGTGAGGGATGCAAAACAAATGAACTCACAGACAGACTGGGGAATATGACATTACATACACAGAAGGTGATAGGGTAACAAAATAAACACAAAGTGAACAGAGAAGCCCAAAGGCTAAGAAACTGGGTGTCTCCCTAGTATTAGGAATGCTCAGATGGAAAGAAGCGAGATGTAGTGATTTAATACGTAGAGAACCCGAAATGCTGTTGCTAAAGGCAACAGCAAAACCCTAAAGGGTTACCAACGGGTGTGGCAGTAAACTCCTTGGTCAGAGATGGAATAATAGACACAAGGAGAGTCTCCACAATCCTAGTCCTCACTTGCAGTGCACTGGTTCAGCTTACTGCCACTAAACTGACACCTGACACCTTGCACAGTGAGAAAGGATTTTGGCAAGCAAGTCTGAGAATACAGCCGCAAACCTGCTAGGTTCACAGAGTAGCAAAAGAACCCCAGCAGGTTAAATGACTGACTCCAGTCTTACTGCTAGGTCTGGATTGGCAGAGTGTAATACCAAATCCCAAGGCCTATTTGCAGTAAGCAACAAACAAATACAAAGTTTACACAGTACTAGCTAGCTTTCAGGAACTGACTAACCAACAAAGATTCAGCAGCATCTGCCTAACCTGAGAAGAGGGTTTATATAGCAGGTGCTGTCCACGCCCCACTCAGACCTCACAGACTGTGAGCACAAAAACCAGCACCGGATCCCCTGCCGTGCACAGAGCCTGTAACCACTGCACAGCAAAAGACCCGAACCGGAGTATCAGCTACGCTCAGGTTACTCCGCTAGCACTTGTCTCCCGGTTGCCATGACGACGTGGCAGCACAGAGCAGGAGACCCTAACACTACCTAGGTTGGACTAGAAGGCTCTGAATGGAAACGATTTAGGATGAGAGGACGAAGGAGAGAAACATGGAAAGAATTTGGTACAAGAAAGTGAGAGGGCAAACCCAATTTGCAGACCACAGGATTCAGGACTTGTAAAACAGGGTAAGGACCGATGAACCTCGGAGCAAATTTCATAGCGGGTACTTTTAGACGGAGGTTGCGGGTGGAGAGCCATACCCTATCGCCAACCTTGTATTGAGGAGCGGCCCACCGTTTCTTGTCCACAAAGAATTTGTATCGGACAGAGATTTTCTTGAGGTTAGCATGAACCCTACTCCAAATTTGACTGAAGTTTTGTAGAGTGGAAGTTACAGTAGGAACCTCCTCCGACGGAAGGATTGGTAATTCTGGAACCCGTGGATGGAACCCATAATTGATGAAGAACGGGGATTCGCCAGTGGAGAAATGAAACAAATGGTTATGGACAAACTCCGCCCAGGGTAACAGTTCCACCCAGTCGTCCTGTGAAGGAGGGAGATAAACGCGGAGAAAAGTCTCCAAATCCTGGTTGACTCGTTCAGTTTGTCCATTTGTTTGGGGATGATAGGCAGACGAGAATTTGAGATTAATTTGTAAGGCCGAACAGAGAGCTCTCCAAAACCTTGCAGTGAACTGTACCCCTCGATCTGAGACCACCTCCTGAGGTAAGCCATGCAAACGAAAGTGCTCCCGGATAAATAGTAGAGCCAGTTTGGGAGCCGTCGGTAGACCTGTCAACGGAACAAAGTGTGCCATCTTTGAAAAACGGTCGACAATCACCCAGATGGTATTGTAACCTTTGGAGTGGGGCAACTCGGTAATGAAGTCCATAGAAATATGGGTCCAGGGTTTCCTAGGAATGGACAGAGGATGAAGCAATCCGGCAGGAGGCAGACGAGGAGTTTTGTGCTGCGAGCATTGTGGACAAGAACTAATATAATCTTGTATATCCCTCCTCATGGTGTTCAACCAGTAAGACCTTAGCAGGAATTCGAACATTTTTTGGACCCCCGGAATACCGGAGAACTTGGAGATATGGGCCCACTGCAGTATTCTCGGTCGGAATTCAACTGGTACAGACATTCTTCCAGGAGGAGGACCTAGAGAAGTGGGAGCAGCGGAAATGGAGATTGGACTGAGAATGAAACTCCTCTCAAAGGAATTCTCTCCATCTGAGGCAGTTAGAGAACGAGACAGAGCATCTGCTTTTGTATTGAAAGTCCCGGCCCGGTACTTAATATCAAAAGAGAATCGAGTAAAGAAGAGCGCCCATCTAGCTTGACGGGGATTCAAGCATTGTGCGGTTTTGATGTACAACAAGTTCTTGTGATTGGTGTAAATAGTAATCAGATGTTTGGCACCTTCTAATAAGTATCTCCATTCTTCCAAGGCGGATTTTATTGCCAAAAGTTCCTGATCTCCAATAGTGTAGTTTTGTTCAGCAGGAGAGAACTTACGAGAATGGAAACCACATGGATGCAATTTCTTATCCGAAGAGTACTGGGAAAGAACGGCTCCGACTCCGACTGAGGAAGCATCGACCTCCAGGAAGAACGGTACTTCGAAATTTGGTTGTTGGAGTACCGGAGCTGACACAAAAGCTGATTTCAACTGGGTGAAAGCTTCCACGGCTTCGGAAGACCACAAACTCGGGTTGGAACCTTTTTTGGTCAATGTGGTAATGGGTGCAACAATGGTGGAAAAACCCCTAATGAATTTCCTGTAGTAATTTGCAAAGCCCAAGAACCTTTGTACTGCTTTCAAAGAGAGAGGCTGAGTCCAATCACGAATGGCAGTGAGTTTTTCCGGATCCATGCGAAGCTCCGTACCTGAGATGACATAACCGAGGAACGGAATTGACGATAACTCAAAAGTACATTTGGAAATCTTGCCGTAGAGACGATTCTTTCGTAGTCGGAGAAGTACCTCTTTGACCTGTGTTCTGCAAGATTCTTGGAAAAAATCAGAATGTTGTCTAAATACACCACTACACTTTGGTATAACATGTCTCGGAAGATTTCGTTAACGAATCCCTGGAAAACGGCAGGAGCATTGCTTAGGGCGAACGGCATTACCAGATATTCGTAATGCCCATCTCTAGTATTCAAGGAGGTCTTCCATTCGTCCCCCTGTCGGATACGTATAAGATTATAGGCTCCTCTCAAGTCGAGCTTCGAAAAAACGTGGGCTCCACGAACCCTATCAAATAGCTTCGTGATTAGCGGCAAGGGGTATTTATTTTTGATGGTGATATCGTTTAGGCCACGATAATTGATACATGGTCTTAACCCCCCGTCCTTCTTCTTCACGAAAAAGAAACCTGCTCCAGCCGGAGAGATAGAGGGGCGAATGAATCCTTTAAGAAGATTGGATTTAATATAGTCCGACGTAGCTTGGGTCTCAGGTAGAGACAGAGGATAAGTGCGACCCCGAGGCGGCATCTTCCCTGGGATGAGGTCAATGGGGCAGTCCCAAGGTCTATGGGGTGGTAACTGATCAGCCGCCTGCTCAGAGAACACATCCGTGAACTCCTGATAGGCCTCCGGAATTAGCTCTTCGTCCGACCTAGAAGATGCACGGAGCGGACAGACGGGAGTAAGGCAATTAGTGTGACAGAATGAACTCCATGACAGAATTTGTGAAGACTTCCAGTTGATGTGGGGATTATGAGTTTTGAGCCAAGGCAACCCGAGGACAAGATCGTGAGGCATCTCCGTTGATAAAGCCTAATATGTATCCTATATTAAACACGCTAAAAGGTTAAGAGACTCAGTACGCTATTGGAGTATGTGGTACCGTAAGGGTACGCACTTAGCGTAGCAGACGCTTAGCCGTGGACGAGACGCACGAGCGGTACGTTCGCTCATGGCTTAATGCGTAGAGACAAGCACGCTATAGGCTGCCGATTACCGTAATGATACGCTACCAGCGTAGCGGACGCTCGAGACCACGAGGAGATCACAAGCGGCGCTGACGCTCACAGAATTAAACCTTAATAACTATACCATAAATAATGTACCTATACTGTAAACCTTTGTGCAGTGTTAGGGTGTAAATGCAACACAGTGTAACCTTGTTAGTTTAAAAGCTGTATGAGCGTATGTGAAGCTCAGAGAACACTTTTAACAATATAATAAACACTCAAATACCGGTCTAAGGTTCTAACACCTTTAAGGGAGAGAATGAACGTTCAATTGCAAAAGAATACACATTACAACTTATACACTACCAAACTAACATAAAATACCTAACCGAATTAATACACGTTAAAATTACAATAGCGGCACAATTACATTTAAGGGGAAAGAGAGAGAGAGAAATGGCTTACAACAAATAGGAGATAAATATGGTTGCAGAGAACTTACGCACAAGGGGAAACAATCGCAAGCGCCTTTCTGGATATCCAGCTCCCGATTATCAGTGATGAGAACCGTTGAGAAGAGTAGAGAGCTGGCCCAGGTCGGCTTGTCTTTATATACACTTACACACAGTACAGTACAATGGTCCCTACATTCTTATTGTTCATTGGACACAGGAATCCGTCTCCGCATTATAACAAAAGGTCATAGGTTGGTTCATACAGGTGGGCTGGGACTATTTCAAACTGCTCAAGTGGGAGGGAAACTCAGGTTTCCCGCCGCATGGGTAATAAACTGCAAATATAGCAAATGTCCATAAACTTCTTATGGCCATAACTATACGCACGAGCGATTAATCCGTTTCTAACCAACACCGGAATATTGCTAATTTAATACTCTTCCGATGGATACTAAACACCACTGTGTCACCCCTGTCTGACCCTTCGTATCAAACAAAGAGGGATCTCCTTGTCTCTGAACATACTACATTAACTAAACTTTCAGATTCTATCAAAGGGACCATAATCTACAAAATACATTATATGACTAAAATATGTAACGATTGAGTCGCCCGCTAGACGCACACAAACTCTACCGTAAATGCGCATACCGTGCGCCTGCGAGTGCACGCGACTGCGAGTATACGCACGAACGGGAGAGCTCATGCACGTGCAGCGGGCACACGCATGAGGTGCATATATGGTAATGTGCAGCGTGATATTTTTCTGACTTTGACAGTCCACCCTTTGGCAGTCACTAATAACTGCCACTTCCTAAAACAGTTCAAAAAGAGAAAAATATATGTCATGTATAATACATTTCTATGATTGGGTAGGGGAGAAGAGAAGAAGGTGGGAAAAAGGTATGACCTAGTGAGATAGTAGAAGCATGTATGTTTGAGTCCCTGTTTGAGGGGTCATGTATCATCGTGCCGTACGTGTTTTAAATCAAGCTTCGAGGTATTGCGAAGTATACATTTGAATTCCTTCTTATCCCGTGGTACGGGTCTGTGGATGGGCTGTCAAACTTTACCGAGCTCTTTTCGGTTTTTGGTTGCAACAAAATGGGGGAGCACATTTTAGTTGATGATACATGAATGGGGGGATATGTGAGTGCTGATATCTGTGGCTATATTCCCTATCGACTATGTGTGTCATTACCTGAAGGTTGTAGAGATGAAGATAAGGAGCAATTATGGTAAATGCAGTCATAAACTATGTGAGTTTAATATACATTTGTTGATTGAAGTCTTGTCTGGTGTCTTGTCTTGATGTACATGTTGACTGTAGTCTCTTTGGGCTTTTGCCAAAATGCGAGCAAAAGCTTTCTCAATGTCCATAGACTTACAAAAGTGTTGGGCTATCGTAAAATTTTAAAATTGCTAGGGATATTGGGGGTCTATGGCATTGTCCATCAATGGTCTGTGTAAAAGGTTGTCAAATTCTTCTTCCAAGCGGATGTCTTTGTACCTTGGAGGAAAACAAAGGAGAAACGGGTGAAAGAAACGGACCGTGGAATCACATTTTCATCACAACATTGTCTCAATGGTTGGGTCGTAAATCAAATCAGTCGTTGTTATTACAGTATCTTCACTTCTTAAACTCATCACTCGGACGCTACGTTTACACTTTGTTAAAACCCGAACGCATCTAAATATCAGACCGACCAATATGATGACACCCAGAATACACAAAAGAAATTTCCCTACATCCATGATAATACCTTGGGCCCATTCTCCTAAACCAGAGAACCAATTTCGTGGGTTCAACCATGACACCCAACCGGTCAGCTCATTACCCACAGCGGCAAGGGTGAGATTGTGTTTCTTTCGGAACTCCCATTTTAATTGCAAAATGTCATCCATCTTTTGGTCTATGACCTCGGCTGGGTCCTCAGTGCTGTTTGTAATATATACGTGCAGCACTTTATTCCATACAGAGTCGCTAGGGTAACACAATACCCGCCTGTCACAGCCGTGAGATAATTGAGAATCATCCTATGCTGAACCAGTTCTGTTTTGTAGGCTTGTAACTCTCTCCCAGTATACCTGAATGTGTCATCATACATTTCAGTGATATTGTCTAATAAATTTGCAAGCGCAGATATATATTTATAATTTATCACTCCTCTGGCGGTACGAGTGATATCTAACGCGATTAGGAATTGAATCCCGGTGGATTCATGGATCAGGTCAGAGGCCGGATGCTCTGTTCTTTCTATCAGGTGCCGTTTAACGATGTGCTCGTAATGAGTGTGAGTATAAGGAGCTTGGGCACTGCGGTGAATATCCTTCATTTTAGTGTGGGATACGGTCATTACCTCAGGCAGTACTTTTCCAATATAACATAACCCTTCTGAGTTTGGGGCAAGCCACTTATACGCCTTCCTCCCGCATATGAAGTATGCATCATTGGGGAGAACATATGGGACGGAGTAGGACATTACCATATTACAAATTTTCCATATGAAATCTCCTAACCCTAATTCTCCCATCTGTTTAGTACACGTATCTGTTTGTACGACATGTGCACAGTATCCTGGTGATACTTCTCCAACTCTCATGGTCCTACTTCCTAGGGTATACCTATATCGGAAATATCTTCCACTACCGGCTATGTGGCGTATAAGTTCTGTATCTGTAGGCATTCTATCGGCTCTATATGAAAAGGCCATGGTTTTGTTATTCCATGACACTTCCCAATTTCCCGGCTTTCGGGGATTGGAAATGTTAAAACACACTAAGGACCTATCCACATGATATTGGTGGAGCTTCAAACTAGGAGGACTAGAGATATTAAACCTCTTGTCCACCGGCCTCCCACCACTTAACTCAAGTACCTCCCCTATCGTTAAAGGAAATGGTACTAGTCCTGACTTGCTGTGACCTTGAGGTACTTGAGAGCATACCCAACAGTCTGTTTGGTTTAACACCTTACCCACTAATGAGTGATAGTCACCCAATGGATGCCGGTCCATGTTAATGTTAAAATTGGACTGACATTTCTTGATGCACCCATCCTCAACTAAGTTATCACAATGCCTACAGATGCAATTTTCTTCAGCTAACAATCCTTCACAATTCCTTCTATGGTCAATGCTACCAGATCGTTTTCTGATACTCGCCTTTGCTTGGTGATTATGTTGTTCTTGGAAATCTACGCCTCCATCTCTGTCATCAGAACCCATTCCAGAACCTCTCTCGACCTCCATGGTACTCTCACCGGAACAGACTGCTCTGGTCAACATCATGGTCAACAGGAAAATCCGGATCCCAGTCTCTTGGGGCAAGTCCATCTTATAGGAGGAAATGGAGAAAAATGAGAAGGGGGAAAGAAATAATTGAGGGAGATGGGATGGGAGGTGGAGAAAAACAATAAAAGGGAACAGGGGATCGACAACTGCCTCCGATCTTATTATTCTCAATGCTCAGGTGCCGTTTCACTCTTCCTGAAACAGACACTCCAGTGATACAACTTCCTCTACCGTCTGTTCTTTATCACGAGACCTCTCTGGATCAGCAACCTTCTTACAATGGGACGAATGAACCCAAGTCTCTCTCTCGGCAACCTTCAATGCTGTCGTGCTAATCAATAAGACTTGGTATGGTCCTTCCCATCTGTCAATAAGGCAACCTGAGCGTAGAAAATTCCGTATCATTACATAATCCCCAGGTTCAATGTCATGACAATTACTATCTGGCAGATCAGGAATCACCAACTTCAAATTGTCATTCTGATTCCTTAGCTGTTTACTCATCTTAACCAAGTACTTTACAGTCACTTCATTGTTACACTTCAAATCATCCTGAGGGTTAATCATAACATGCGGTTGTCGACCGAACAGAATTTCAAAAGGGGACAGATTAAGAGGGGACCTGGGAGTGGTTCTGATGCTGTATAATACAATGGGCAAAGCTTCTGGCCATGTCAATCCTGTTTCTGCCATAACTTTGCTCAATTTATTTTTAATAGTGCTGTTCACTCTTTCTACCTTCGCACTCGCCTGGGGGCGGTACGGAGTGTGCAGCTTACTATTAATTCCCATCAACTTACACATTCCTTGAAAGACATCACCTGTAAAATGGGTACCCCTATCACTTTCAATTATTCTAGGGATACCGTATCTACACACAAATTCCTGTACAATTTTCTTAGCAGTAAACATAGCGGTGTTTGTGGCCGCAGGAAATGCTTCGACCCAATTTGAAAACACATCTATACAAACTAGTACATACTTCAAATTTCGACAAGGGGGTAATTGTATGAAATCGATTTGTATTACCTGGAAAGTGCCATCTGTTGGAGGGATATGAGATGGTTCTGTTGGTATTGCCTTTGTGATATTCTTCCTCAAGCAGGTAAGACATGTCATTGCTCTCTTACCCGCATGGGAGGAAAATCCTGGGGCGCACCAATAAGCTCTTACTAGCTTACACATCCCTTCTTTGCCCAGATGAGTCAGCCCGTGTGCTGCTTCCGCTAGACTTGGAAGGTATGCTCTTGGTGCCACTGGTTTACCATGTCCATCTGTCCAGAGTCCTGAGGACTACTGGCCATATCCTTTTGATCTCCAAACTGCCTTTTCCTGAGGAGAACACAAATTTTGCATTTCACACAATTTCTGTGTGTTGACGGTATTAAATACCATCAGTTGTGTGATGGCTGTCTGTCTGGGGGTACCAGCTGCTAACTTAGCAGCTTCGTCTGCTCGGCTGTTACCAAGTGATACCGGGTCTTGGCTATATGTGTGTGCGTTACACTTGATAACAGCCACTCTGTCGGGTTCCTGTATCGCTGTTAGAAGCCTTTTGATGTGAGCTGCATGCGCTACCGGTGTACCAGCTGCCGTCATGAAATTTCTGAGGCGCCATAGGGCTCCGAAATCATGGACTACTCCGAATGCGTATCTAGAATCGGTATAGATATTGGCTGATTTGCCCTTAGCTAATTCACATGCTCTGGTTAGGGCAACCAGTTCAGCAACCTGGGCTGAGTGAGGTGGGCCTAGCGGTTCTGCTTCTATGGTGCCTTGGTCATCTACGACTGCGTATCCAGTACACAAGTCTCCCGAGTCCGTCTGTCTGTGACAACTACCGTCAGTGTAGAAGGTAAAATCTACATCTTCCAGTGGGTTGTCACTGATGTCAGGCCTTGCCGTGAAATTTTGGGTCAAATATTCCATACAATCATGCATGTCTTTTCCTATACTAAATCCTCCTTCACCATTACTCTCATCCTCCACCCTTTGTGCCTGTCCAGGCACACCTGGGAGATACGTTGCAGGATTTAATGCGCTGCATCTCCTTATGGTGATGTTTACGGGGGCCATCAATGCCAATTCCCATCTTGTAAACCGCGCTGATGAGACGTGTCTGGTTTGAGCCGAATTTAGCAAGGCTGACACTGCATGCGGTGTATGGATTGTGAGGTTGTGTCCTAGCACTACATCTTCGCTTTTTGTTACTAGCAATGCTATCGCAGCAACACTTCGCAAGCATGTGGGGAGGGATCGCGCTACCGTGTCTAGCTGAGCGCTGTAGTATGCTACCGGCCTGCTGGCATCACCGTGCTTTTGGGTTAGGACGCCTGCCGCGCAACCAGCACTTTCTGTTCCGTACAGCTCAAAGGGTTTCCCATAGTCTGGCATACCTAATGCTGGTGCCTGTGTTAGGCACTGTTTAAGTTTTTCAAATGCCATCTCAGATTCGTCTGTGTGCGAGATCCGATCAGGTTTGTTTGAGGAAACCATCTCCTGCAAAGGTAATGCTAGTATGGAAAAACCTGGGATCCAGTTACGGCAATACCCACACATTCCTAAAAACGTTCTGATCTGTTGCTGAGTTTGTGGCAGAGTCATGTCTCGAATTGCTTGAATTCTATCAGCGGTCAGGTGTCTCAGTCCCTGTGTCAGACAGTGTCCCAAATATTTTACCCTAGTCTGGCATAATTGCAACTTGTCTTTGGAAACTTTGTGTCCTGTGTCTGAAAGATGAAACAGGAGCTGTTTCGTATCTTTCAGGGACGCTTCCAGTGAATCTGAACACAGTAGTAAATCATCCACATACTGTATCAATATTGATCCACTCTCTGGTTGGAAAGACTGTAAACAATCATGCAAGGCTTGTGAGAAAATGCTTGGACTGTCTATGAAACCTTGTGGTAATCGAGTCCATGTGTATTGAACTCCTCTGTATGTAAATGCAATCAAATATTGGCTGTCAGGGTGCAGAGGTACCGAGAAGAAAGCGGAGCAGAGGTCAATTACAGTGAAAAATTTCGCAGTGGGAGGAATTTGCATAAGGATGACAGCTGGATTTGGCACTACGGGGAACT
The DNA here is from genome assembly GCF_028390025.1 of Pseudophryne corroboree. Taxonomy (NCBI): domain Eukaryota; kingdom Metazoa; phylum Chordata; class Amphibia; order Anura; family Myobatrachidae; genus Pseudophryne; species Pseudophryne corroboree. Next base: position 90,397,371 of record NC_086452.1, read on the forward strand.
GACTCTCAACTATTTTGTTAATCCCCCTTAGATCCTGCACTAGCCTGTAACCCCTCCCCCCACTCTTTTTAACAGGGAAGATGGGACTATTGGCAGTGCTGGATGTTCTTACCAGAATGCCCTGTTGTAGCAAGCGCTCTATTACGGGGTACACTCCTAATTCCACCTCTGGCTTCAGAGGGTATTGTGGGATTTTTGGAGCTATCCTACCATCTTTTACTTGCACAACGACTGGAGCTACGTTTGCCATTAATCCAGTGTCTTGTCCATCTTTAGTCCAAAGTGACTCTGGTATTTGGGATGTCATTTCTTCTACCTGGGATGGACTCCTATTTATCATAAGGGTATGTGACATTAATTTTGATGGGGAGTCTAGCATATCTTGTACTTCCTGGGCGTGGTTCTCAGGTATGTCTAGGAATACACCTTCAGGAGTACAATATATGACGCACCCCATTTTACACAATAAATCTCTTCCCAGGAGATTAGTCGGTGCCGATGCAGCCAGCAAAAAGGAATGCTTGGTATGCAAAGGCCCTATTGTAATCTCTGCTGGTTTGCTAACAGGGTAGTGCTGTACTACTCCCGTTACTCCCATGGCTGGAATTGTTTTACCAGTGGTTCTCATGCCCACTGTCGAATTTATCACTGATTTGGCCGCCCCCGTATCTACAAGGAAATTTAATAGTTTACCAGCTACATCAATTGTGACCTCGGGTTCACTTCCAAGACTCGCAATTAATTTCACTGGCTGCAGATTACAGGTGTGGCCACACCCCTATTGGGTATGGTGACCTCCCTGAATCACACTGGCAGCAATTATTTGTGGTGGGGGTAGATGGGAACTATCAGAGATTTGCCAGTCTCTTTTTGGGGGATACCTTTTGTTTCCCCTGCATGTGGCTCATAGCTCCGCCTCTGCGGTCCTTGATCCCAACTTCGTGTGTCATGTCGTGGTCTAGGGGGTTGATATGAATTTTGTATTTGTCTTGTTTTACAATCACGTGACATGTGTCCCTCTCTGTGACAACTATAACATTTTATACCTCTTGACTTACCCACAGGGGTCACAGTTCTGGGCTGAGGTGGCCTGGTAGTAAGGGCCTGTATGCTCACAGCCATTAATTTATCACTCTGTGACTCCCTGTGTCTGATGATATTCCGATCATGCCCAGCAGCAGCCTCTCCCAATGCATCCACCGACATACCTCTCCAATCAGGCCTAGTGGTTTGTATTCTATTCCTTAAAACCTCTTTTAAACCGTCCATTAATACAGAAACAGCTACTTCCCTGTGGTGTACATTAGTTTTAATGTCATCTATACCAGTGTACCTAGCCATATCCTGCAGAGCCCGGTGAAAATACTCTGGTGTGGATTCACCTTCTTTTTGATTTATTGTAAAGATTTTATTCCACTTTACTACTGCAGGAAAATATACCCCTAACTGTAAGTTGATTCTCTTTACATTATCCTGATTATACTCGTCTGTTAGTGGTACTTCCTCATCTAACTTGCAATCAGCGATAAACTTTAACGAATCAACATTGGGGGGTAAACATGCCCTCAAAACTGTCCTCCAATCTTTGTTATTTGGCTCTGCAAAATTTCCTAGCTCCCTAATATACTTTTGACATGCAACTAAGTCTTTCCTAGGATCAGGGAATTCAGACATCATTGATCTTAATTCTGCTCGGGAAAAGGGACAGTGCATGGCGATGTTCCTGACAGGAGTTGCTCCTGAAGTGTCAGTTTTCCCATTTGGCACTGCTATTACCCTAACAGGATTAAGTCCAACAACATCATTCTGAGTAGATTCTACAACATGTGGTGAAATGGTTTCAGCATAGTGTATGGTGCCGTACTTACCAGTCGATACGACCTCACCTGTCCCTCCGCTAGGGGCCTTTGATACTAATCTTACGGGTTGGGTCGTGCCCACTGCTGTTTCTGATATGGTGGCTGCTAGGGAGAGTGCTGATATTGTTGTGGGCTCATCCTCTTGGTCACAATCCTGGGGAAAGTTCAAAACAGGGTACAACTTGCACGGATTAGTGTTAGCATTAATTACTTTGGTTACATTATCTTTAACTTCTATACATTTAACATAACCCTGAGTGCCATTCTCTGCAACCAATTTCTCTCCAGGTATGTATGGTGGTGGGGGTGCAGTGGCTATCAGTTTCCTGATAGGGTTAGATCCAGTGGCTTGCGCCAACCCCCTTTGTATTTCACCTTCCTGTTGCCACAATGTTAAATAATCATAATGTCTAATACGCCTTTTTGAAGATTTAATCAGGCAAACTTTTCTCCTTAAATTCTGTAATACTTCTGGGTTAAAACTACCTACTCGGGGAAACTTTTCCCCGTCATGCACAGTCATCCTTTCCCATTCATTGCACAACATTTCTGTGTGATGACCATATTTCTCACACATGATATACCTTGCCGACCCGATTGGTCGGTTTACCAAATCAACCTGAACCTCGGTTGATCGCCCCTTACCTGAACAACTGGCCCCCATCTCTGCAGGTGCTGCTTTCACTACCTCTGACTTCAAATCAGGGTCTTCGGCAACCCTTACAAAAACCAAGATGTTCGGGGTAAGGCTGCGGTGGGGGTTTTGCCTCGAGGTCCGCCCACTTAACTCCCGCCCACGCTGGCCAATACGGCGACCAAAGTTCCCAGAGGTTCCGTACCCAACCTAGGGCACCTAAGTACGTCTACTTGCTCGGGCGTGTGGGAGTGTCTTACCCTCCCCAGCAAGTATCAGTCGCTGGAATGTCCCTGAGTGATCAGGCTACTTCCCTTAAAATAAAAAAAATTACACAAATCACGTTAACAATGTGCAAGTAGCATTCTTATGAATATTCAAGACACGCTAATGCACACAATCACATGCGGTACAATCGTATCTGCACACAAGCAACTAATCTTATGAGCGGAACGATCAGTGGAATCGAAAATTTCGGCTGCAAATTCCTTCAGCAATGAGCTTTGTTGGCCTATATGGGTCTCGCACCAACCCTCTTCGGTTGTGCTCTCTACTTCTAGTCTGCTGTACCTGAACCTCCTGGTCCTTGACCTCCTGGTCTGTTATGTACAGCAGACTCTACTGCTCATTAATATGTCGAGACTAACAAGGGACGCCTCCCAAGCCACCCCGCGCTATCACTCTCGCTGGTGTACCTCTTTCTACTGGCCTATGGTTCCCACGTCCGTAATAAAAGAGAAATCTTATATATACACACTCTTACATTCGAACACTCTTATTTCTGTACAGAATTCCTTTCATTCAGTAATAGTCTAACCCAGAAGAATTGCAACAGAGAAAGTCTTTTTTTTTTCTTTTAACTTTAAACTTTTGGATTTGAGATAGATTTGTGTTATTTTAGCGTTACTTCCTTATCGCCTATTAAAACAATACTATCGTGCGGTTTGTATTATGTGGGCGTATCCGTACGCTCCGTTGCGTAATATACGCTCCGTGCGTCGACCCTTGCGTTGCGTACGCCCTGCCCTTGTAAGGACACGTGTACGCAGACCAAGTACGTCCACAGTAACACACTACACGTTTATCAATGTGAATGATCTTTAACAGTAATCATTCACTGAACACCACCCAAATCTCCCTTGTATTTCTAGGCGAGACTGTGTGCGTGCCTTTTACAATTATTCCCTTAAATATTACTTTTTATCTTTTAACTATTAATAGCAACAAATGTCTCAGCACGTTATCACTAGTGTGTGGCAATCAGGAGAATGAGGTACGGACAAATAATGCTAAACACGAAATACAGGTGTGTGTGCTTATGCGTACGTACGCAAAACAGAAACTAAACATTTTAAAAGACAATAACGTACTGTTCTTACCTCCCGGTTCCGGATTCCCTCAGCACTCCTTACTAAGCGAAGCAGACGCTTATCTGGTCAGCACTACGAGGGATAACACCTTCCCGCCCTTTGCTGACCGATAATGTCTGCTAAAGTTACCTAGTGCAGATATGTGAAGAGCGGGCGAGTCCCCAATTGATAAAGCCTAATATGTATCCTATATTAAACACGCTAAAAGGTTAAGAGACTCAGTACGCTATTGGAGTATGTGGTACCGTAAGGGTACGCACTTAGTGTAGCAGACGCTTAGCCGTGGACGAGATGCACGAGCGGCACGTTCGCTCACGGCTTAATGCGTAGAGACAAGCACGCTATAGGCTGCCGATTACCGTAATGATACGCTACCAGCGTAGCGGACGCTCGAGACCACGAGGAGATCACAAGCGGCGCTGACGCTCACAGAATTAAACCTTAATAACTATACCATAAATAATGTACCTATACTGTAAACCTTTGTGCAGTGTTAGGGTGTAAATGCAACACAGTGTAACCTTGTTAGTTTAAAAGCTGTATGAGCGTATGTGACGCTCAGAGAACACTTTTAACAATATAATAAACACTCAAATACCGGTCTAAGGTTCTAACACCTTTAAGGGAGAGAATGAACGTTCAATTGCAAAAGAATACACATTACAACTTATACACTACCAAACTAACATAAAATACCTAACCGAATTAATACACGTTAAAATTACAATAGCGGCACAATTACATTTAAGGGGAAAGAGAGAGAAATGGCTTACAACAAATAGGAGATAAATATGGTTGCAGAGAACTTACGCACAAGGGGAAACAATCGCAAGCGCCTTTCTGGATATCCAGCTCCCGATTATCAGTGATGAGAACCGTTGAGAAGAGTAGAGAGCTGGCCCAGGTCGGCTTGTCTTTATATACACTTACACACAGTACAGTACAATGGTCCCTACATTCTTATTGTTCATTGGACACAGGAATCCGTCTCCGCATTATAACAAAAGGTCATAGGTTGGTTCATACAGGTGGGCTGTGACTATTTCAAACTGCTCAAGTGGGAGGGAAACTCAGGTTTCCCGCCGCATGGGTAATAAACTGCAAATATAGCAAATGTCCATAAACTTCTTATGGCCATAACTATACGCACGAGCGATTAATCCGTTTCTAACCAACACCGGAATATTGCTAATTTAATACTCTTCTGATGGATACTAAACACCACTGTGTCACCCCTGTCTGACCCTTCGTATCAAACAAAGAGGGATCTCCTTGTCTCTGAACATACTACATTAACTAAACTTTCAGATTCTATCAAAGGGACCATAATCTACAAAATACATTATATGACTAAAATATGTAACGATTGAGTCGCCCGCTAGACGCACATAAACTCTACCGTAAATGCGCATACCGTGCGCCTGCGAGTGCACGCGACTGCGAGTATACGCACGCACGGGAGAGCTCATGCACGTGCAGCGGGCACACGCATGAGGTGCATATATGGCAATGTGCAGCGTGATATTTTTTTGACTTTGACACCGTAATCACTAGGAACTCCAGATGTTCTTGATGTAGAGCTCCGACCTGCAGCCGAACGGGCTCTGTGCGACATGTAATGAGGCCATTGGATATTCTGGTACCATTGATAGCAGTCACTGAAATAGGACGTTTGATAGACTGCAGCTTTAAATCCAGACTTTGGACACAGGAAAAAGAAACGAAATTCCCAGCAGCCCCAGAGTCCAATAGGGCATTAAAAGATTTGGCAACGGACTTGGAGATCAAAGACACGGAAAGTAAGCAATCCAAAGTCGGAGAAGATTTGGACGTGACTCCCAACCTGACTCCTCCGGAACAAGCTAGGCCTGCCCGTTTCCCGGACGGGATTTACAAAACTTGATGAAATGATCTGCGGCTCCACAGTAAAGACAGAGTTTACCCTCAAGACGACGCTGTCGTTCCTCCGGAGACAGTCGGGACCGGTTAATTTGCATGGGTTCGTCCGGACTTGGTACAGCCGCTTGCCGAGGAGGAGGAAGCCGGAACCTGGAACGATCCGATCGACTACGTTCTCCTCCACGCTCCTGCATACAGCAATCCACCTTGACGCAGAGGGAGATCAACTCTTCTAATGGATCCGGCAAATCCCTAGTGACCAACTCATCCTTCAGACGGTCGGAGAGACCGTTCCAGAAAGCAGCCCTCAGGGCGTCATTATTGCAGCGAAGTTTAGAGGCAATGGTCTGGAAATGGACCACGTACTGACCCACGGAGCGGGAGCCCTGACGGACACGGAGCAAGTCGGAAGAAGCAGTGGTCATCCTGCCGGGCTCATCGAAGATTCTTCGAAAGGATGTGATGAAATCGGTGTAGTTGGAAACCAATGGATCAGATCACATAGTGGAGACACCCAATCCAACGCTGACCCTTCGAGCAGGGAAATAATGTACGCCACCTGAGACCGATCCGTAGGGAAATTATGTGAGAGAAGCTGGAAGTGCACTTCGCACTGGTTTAAAAAACCACGGCAATTCTTTGGATTCCCATTATAGCGGGAAGGAGTAGGAAGCTGAAGGAGTGACCTGGTACCGGCCGAAGGTTGGACATTACTGGAAACGGCAACTGGAGCGGTTACGGGAACTGGAACCGGAATTACTGAGGCTAAGGATGCTTGAATTTGATCCAATCGACCGGACAATTGCTGGAGATACTGCATCACCTGGCCCTCTGTCGCCTCCTGACTCTGAACTCGGGAAACCAAATTTTGGATGGCGCTCGACTCTGTGTTCCGATCCCCCGGGTCCATGTGGCCTGAGTATACTATCACTGACCTGGGTTGAGAGTGTTGTGAACTCGGGGGTTCTTCCGGTGACCGGGAAGGAGAACCACAGCTGGGCCGAAGTAGAGATGGCCGAATATAGGTTTTCTTCATACAGGACTTTAGCGGTGGGCAAAACTCGTGACGGATACTGGAAACCACCTGAAAGACAGGACTTGAGAACGGTGCTGGTGATTACTGTGAGATATGCTAAAGAATCACTGTAGCGATGCTGAAGAGCACTAGGAGTGAGGCTGAAGAACACTGTGACACATGATTGTGAGCGTTGCTGAAGCACACGGTGACAAATTGTTGTGAGCGTTGCAGAAGCACACAGTGACAAATTGTTGTGAGCGTTGCTGAAGCACACAGTGACAAATTGTTGTGAGCGTTGCTGAAGCACACAGTGACCAATTGTTGTGAGCGTTGCTGAAGCACACGGTGAAAGCACTGAAGTTTGTTTCAGCTAGGAAACACGCTGATCGCTGTAAGCCCAGAGTTCGTTTGACAGAAAGTCCCGCTGGTTGCACTGGTGTCTATGCAATCGAGGGACTCACTAGCTGCTGGAAGCACAGAGGTCTGTGCAGCTGAAGAACACGCTGAATGGTGCAGCACAGGAGTCTAGAAAGCAGCAGTAGGAGATTCTTGAACGAGGGAGCACTGGAGTTCAATCTTGTAGATGTAGATGATACTCAGGCGCCGGAGCTCTGCCCGGCGTCTGAATTTGAACTTCCCGCCTCCGTCTGATTTGCGGGAAGCGCCGATGACATCACCCGCCCACTCATCCTCCGTGGACGCCGGGCATACCCGCGGCGTCCACACTCTGAATGAGCGCCGGGACCAGCGCCAACGGGACACCGGGACCCGGAGACCACCAGCGGGGACGGCCGCCAGGAGACCCAGCGCACCCGGAGGGGTAAGCGCGGCAGCCGCGGTGGTGTGACACTCCCCCAGCACTAAATAACCTTCCTCCCCGTCCTATGTAATATCTCCTTCCTCCCCCCCCCATGCAGATCTCCATGTCCCCCTATCAGTCTTTAAAAAAAAAAATGTCCTGCAAGCTGCAGGACATTTTTTTTTATTTTAAAGACTGACTGCAGCAGATGTCAACAACAGTGCAAGCAGACTGTTTCTCCTGACCAGTCCCCTCCTCTCACCACAGGCTGCCAGAGGCCCAGGGAGTGGAGAGCAGGCTGCTGGACGCACCCGCTCTTCCTTTGAGGTGCGTGACGTCACTGGCGCACGCGCACCTCCACTTCTTCACCCCCCCGGGTAGCGCAAGCTTCTTCTTAGGGGCCGCACTAGTAGTATCCTTGACAGGCAGCCAACGGACTGCCTGTCGTGTAAAAAACCTGTCACGGTGATATGCTGTGGGGGGCGGAGCCACAGATGGCAGGCGGCCCCACGCACCACCTGGCCCACCGGGGATCTTCCCGGTAAATGTAATGGCCAATCCATCCCTGGGGAGAAAATATATCTTTCAGAGATGTTGTCAAAGTCTTTTGAAATGGAAATCTCCTAGTGTGTACGGGCCTTTAGATTTCAGAATCATCTCAATGTGGCTGATACCCAAAGTTACATATCCTCTCTGGATCTATCACACACACTGTATTGCCCCGTGTTACGATACTGTATGTCTGCCAATGAATGTTCTCTCGTCACCTCACACTCAATCTTTCAAAAACAGAGCTGATAATAAGTCCATCAAACCTGCCCCTCAAGCCAGCGGACTACGTGTCACCCTTGACTCAGAACTCTCTTTTGTTACACACATTATCTGTTTCCATATTTCTAGCATACACCTCTATATCATAGAAAACAAAGAACATACATTAATTTCATTAACTTATCTCCTCCACGGACTATTGCAATAGCCTCCTTATTGGTCTTCCGCTAAGCAGACTTCCACCCCTGTAATCTATTATAAATCCAATGCCTAGACCAGTGGTTCCCAAACATTTTTGGTTCAGGGTGCCCTTTAGTGTCTCTGACTTTTTCGCAACACCCCTAGGTGATGGCGGGGCCAAACTCGGAGAAGGGAAGATGACATTGTGACACACATACTGCGTCCTAGAGGTGGGAATAGTGACACACATTGTGGTAAATTTACTAACATGGGAGATCTATTTAAGATGGGATGTTGCCCATAGCAACCAATCAGATTCTACTTCTCATTTATCTGGCACCTTCTAGAAGATAACTGGAATCTGATTGGTTGCTATGGGCAACATACCATCTTAAATAGAACTCCCATGTTAGTAAATTTACCCCATTGTGTCCTGAGAACGGACAAACATGGTGACACACACCCACAGGTGGTGGGAAGGAAGGGGATACATGATGACACACCCAAACACTGCGGCCTGTGAGGGGGACATGGTGACAAACACTGAGCCTGAGGGAGGGACACACACGTGATGACATACAGTATATGCTTTAGCCTGGGAGAGGGTAAGGAACATAAGAAGATGGGGTAGAGCAGCAATGCAGAGACTGTAACACCACTGGAGACGGAGACCAGAGTGATAGTGCAGGATGCTGCTGGCTGTGGGTCCTGAGTGGCGGCGTTTTCAATTGCTCTCCATATCATTTTTAACTTGTTCCGCAGATGTATTGGGGAAAAAGATGCGGTAGGGCCATACATCAACACTGAGCACTACTGGAGCCCGCCTCTAATCTTCACAGTACTTCAGCTTTGCCTACACCACACCTCCACATGCAGGCACCGATCACCAATGCATTACACTGGGGGCACATATACCCCCTTTCTGCTCACACGGACCGCACTGACCTACAGGACGTGGCACCCATGTAAGTGCAATGTGGCACCCCAGAACCGCTGGACTAGACTTTTCTCTTGCAAAACATTATTGCATTGCTGCTGTTCTTGGTCAGCCCTTACATTGTTATCCGGGGCTAAGATCCCGGCAGTCAGAATAGACGCGGGAATCCCGACAGTACTCGGAGTACAAGAGTCACCAGCACAGCGTCAGAATCCCAACCGCCGGGATCCTGAATGAGCATCGTCCGAGCTGCCAGAGAGGTGAGCCATGAGGGAGAGGTTAGGTTTAGGCTGCAACCTGGGGGGGGATGGATTACATGGCGGTAGGTTTAGGCTGCAGGGAGGGGTGGTTAGCTTTAGGCACCCCTAGGAAGGGTTATGGTTATGCTGACAGGTGAGGGTTAGGTTTAGGCTGGGGGGAGGGCATCAGGTCAGGCACAATCAGGGAGGGTTTGGCTGCATGGGTGGGAGGGTTAGGGGCCAGTGCAGGAGGTAAGTATATTTACCTTCTCTAGTCGGAATGCTGATCATTGGGATGCCGCAGTCAGTATTCAGACCGCTGGCATCCCAACCCTTTACAGTGGTTGCATTTTACCTAATCCAATACAACTACCAAAATGGCTGTGTGACTGGATCATACAGCCCGCTAAGCACTTTCTGTATGTAACACTTAACTTCATGCAGTAGCGTCACAAGGGGGTGCTCAGCATCTCCGAAAATGCCGGGCACACACCCGGTGTGACGATCTCGGGATCCCCCGAGGCCACACACCCTTTATATGTGACCACACCTCCTGTTCATTGCACGCGCCATTTAATCCAGGGTGTGCTCCAGGTATCACCAGATGCAGTGACGCCTCTGAGTCTGACCTCATGTGTCAAAACCCAATTTACTACAGATTGTAAGCTTGCGAGCAGAGCCTTCTTACCTCTGTCTGCCTGTTAATATCCAGTCTTGCTTTATTACTGTGTTCCAGTTTGTAAAGTGCAACGGAATAAGCTGATGTTATTTATATAAATAAATGTTAATGATAATAATATAATCAAACATTAGCCTGAGTCTAGCTGCTTGGTTAGCATGTCGACACAAAGCAATCTAATTGATATCCTGATCTAATGTATTGGCCGCGGGCGCACACACTGCTTTAGATTTATTTATTTTTTAAATTGACCCAATTTCATCTTCCAGGGCAACACAGTGATATTGAAGGCTTGCAGTCACTTACATTATCTCCAATTTGCATTCTCATTATTACTGTACATGATGAATGGAGGATGTGGAATAAAAAAATGTTTTTGTATGTTAAGAGGTGTTTCTTACTAGAGACTGGAGTAGAGTTTACCCAGATTCTCCATTGTTTAACAAAAGGATTTAAGCTATTTCAGGGAGTCTCCTGCAGAATGAGGGAGGGTAGGCAACTATGCTTTAAACCTTTATCTTCAGGGCCTTATGAACAATACTACTTCCATTAGTAGCCTTGTCCATTAGTGCTAGTACTGCTCACTCCCAAAATACAGAGGTAACGGCTGACACTTTTTAACCTCTCATTTGCCTAAAAAGCATGTGGAAGGTTATGGATAACTGCATTGCTATGTAACAAAGGTTCAAAGTGAGTTTTGTACATTCTGCAAACAGGCAGAGAGGAAGAAACAAAGGACAGGTGGACTCCCATGTGTTTGCGTGTCTGCTAGCGGCCTATGTAAGTCTGACAGAGTACATCTTGCATACTAGAACACACAGGAATGACTGGTAACAAAATAATAAAAATCCCAAAAAGTAATCTACACTCCCGTATTGGATATATATATATATATATATATATATATATATACACACACTGTATATGCACACACACACACATATATATATATATATATATCCCACACACACATACATACATACGGGGTGTAGTTCCACTGCACAGACGCCTGCATCCCAAATAATTGAAAGCCTGACAGTCGGCATACCATTGAGCAGGGACTATCCCTACTCATGGTTGTCCACAACACGCATAGAGTGGGAATAGAACCTGTAGCGAGCAATGCGCTCCCCTTCCCCGCACATCGGCAATCTAAACCTTGGGATCCCAGTGTTGGTATGGTGACCAGCGTGATCCCAAATGGTAGTCACCCATATTATATATAATTAGTAACCAGAATAGAATATTCTGAGCGACCGATGGTGTCAGTAAACTATAAGGAGACCATGTTCCAAAGGTGTTTATAAATAAAATACATTTATTTATTTAAAAGAGACTATAAATAGATCAAATGTAAGCTTATCTTTCAGAAGGAGGTGAAAATCAGAAATTTTCCAACACGTTTCATCCTGTGGACTTCAGGTGAGTTAGTTCTCAATTCGGGAAGAGGAAGAGGAGGAGGAAGAGGAAGAGGAGGAGGAAGAGGAGGAAGAGGAGGAGGAGGAGGAGGAGGAGGAGGAGGCCCTCCAACATGACCCATTCTATTAGGTACAAAATACTCTGGTCCGGGACTTCCTTGCCAGTGGCAGTTACAGAGGTGAAGCTGCAGCACAGTCCAAAATTCAAATAGGGGAGTCACACCAATTGCCACCCCAAACACTGCAAAACATCACGGGCCAGGACTCAATGGCAGTTGGTGTGGGACCCCAGACCTTGAGTTAGGGACCACCAGCATCAGAGGAGCCTTGTCAGGGCCTGGTGGCTTATCATATGTTTGCAAACTGTATGTAACTAAGACCTCTGGATTTCTATTATATGTATGTATGTATGTATGTATGTATGTAGATAGATAGATAGATAGATAGATAGATAGATAGATAGATAGATAGATATAGTCTTACATGTCTTGTTACAGGTACAGCTCGGTGTGCTGGGGGACACCAGGGGTTTATCCCCAATGTCTTTCTAGCTCAGACTACTTTCATGCACCTGAACTGTATTTCCTAAGTGATTTGAGCAACTTACATTTTATCCTGTGGACTTCATCAAGGGTCAAAACGAGTTGGCCAATTTGTGATTTTACAAAATGCTCTGGTCCGTTTTTACACATTACGGCAGACAGCATTCCTTTTTACACATTACGGCAGACAGTCCCCCTTTTTACACATTACGGCAGGCAGCGTCCCCCTTTTTACACATTAAGTCAGACAGTCCCCGTTTTTACACATTACGGCAGACAGCGCCCCCCTTTTTACACATTACGGCAGACAGCGTCCCCCTTTTTACACATTACGGCAGACAGCGCCCCCCTTTTTACACATTACGGCAGACAGCGTTCCCCTTTATACACATTACGGCAGACAGCGTCCCCCTTCTTACACATTATGGCAGACAGTCCCCCTTTTTACACATTGTGGCAGACAAAAGAGAGAGAGAGAGAGAGTTACTTGCCATCTCTCCTCGCTGGCAGTCAGGCTCCTCATGCAGGCCGATCCATTCCCGGGCAGCGGAGAAGGAGGAGGAGGGAGGGGGACTGGAGCCGCAGCAGCGCTAAGTAATTGGTAGAGGCGCCGCTGCAGCAGCCCTCTCTCCATCCGCATTGGCTGCCCGCCGCTGTGAATGCTGGGATGAGGGAACCGCATCCTAGCATTCACAGCAGCGCCGGGCAGCCAATACGGAAGGAGAAGGGACTGCTGCAGCGGCGCTACTACCAATGACATAGTGCTGCTGCGGCTCCAGTCCCCCTCCCTCCTCCTCCTTCCCTGCCTCCGGCGCTGCTGCTCTCCTCCAGCGCGGCGCACGGCACAGAACAGGCGGCTTGTAATGAGTCAATTTGAATCATTACACGCCGCTGGCCGTGCGCCCTCAGGGCAACTGCGCTGTGTGCCAGGCACACAGGTAGTTACGGCGCTGGTGGATGATAGACAGTCAATAGGTCGACACTATATGGTCAACATGTAAACGGTAGAAAGTACAAAAGGTCGACAGGTGCAAAAGCTCAACATGGCTATGGTCAACACACCTTGATAAAAGGGGTTTCCACTGAAACGTCGACTGAAGCTACAGTGTCATGGTTTGATTTCTTTCACTGATACAGTCTCCTGCAGTGCCCACCCCTTATGCTGCTTACATCACCTGAGGGTTGGTGGGGCACCGGAGCAAGGTGTTTTTATTGTATTTGGGGAGTGCCGCACAACTGTGTATTATATATATATATATATATATAAACAGCAATTGTGGCAGCACTCCATAATAACAACGATTACTTGCCTGGTGCCCTGCTAGGTACCTCAATAGCTTAAGGTCCAAAATAGCAGACAGATGGGCGGCACTCAGAAATAATATCAGGCAACAAGCAGGGTAAGGCAACGTTTCGAAGTGTTTACTTCTTCATCAGGACAATATAAACAGTGAAACAACAACCTTATAAATGCTCACCACAGCGTGTCAGAACAGCTCCGGCGCGGGACGCGAGTGCAGACTAGTGATGAGCACCGGAAATTTTTCGGGTTTTGTGTTTTGGTTTTGGGTTCGGTTCCGCGGCCGTGTTTTGGGTTCGAACTAGAGATGAGCGGGTTCGGTTCCTCGGAATCCGAACCCGCCCGAACTTCAGGTTTTTTTACACGGGTCCGAGCGACTCGGATCTTCCCGCCTTGCTCGGTTAACCCGAGCGCGCCCGAACGTCATCATCCCGCTGTCGGATTCTCGCGAGGCTCGGATTCTATATAAGGAGCCGCGCGTCGCCGCCATTTTCACACGTGCATTGAGATTCATAGGGAGAGGACGTGGCTGGCGTCCTCTCCGTTTATAGAGAAGAGAGTGAGACTAGAGTAGAGAGAGACACAGTAGTAATTTTGGGGAGCATTAGGAGGAGTACTACTACTTGCTGAAGTGATAGATAGATAGTGTGACTGTATAATGTATATCTGACTTGTGGGGGAGACACTGACAGTGGGGAGCAGTTAGAGTCTGAGAGCAGGACTCAGGAGTACATATAACGTACAGTGCACACTTTTGCTGCCAGAGTGCCACACTGCCATTGTGACCACACTGACCACCAGTATAATATATATTGTGATTGTCTGCTTAGGAGTACTACTTGCAAGTTGCTGATAGTGTGACCAGTGACCTGACCACCAGTTTAATAATCACCACCAGTTTAATATATATATATATATGGAAGACAAGGATTAATATTGCGCCACTTGTGATGTACACAGATATGTTGAGATACTAGATTTTTGGCAATTTTTTAGACACTCCCCTCTCTATTTAATGGGGCGTCAAGCTGGTTCCTTCAAATAAATGCAGGGATGGTGATTCCCTGACTAAGATTTATAGAAAATGGGGTGGATGAAGGATATAGCGACTCTAGGTGTCAATATAATAAGTGTATATTTGCCAAATGTAAATAAAACAAATATTTTATTAATGAAGTTTAAAATTTTACAGAGAATAATAAAGTATCAGTAAAATAATTAAAAGAACATTCTAAAAAATGGGACAATAATAAAACACACAAATGAACTAAAAGCACTAAAATGAATATTTAAAAGTAAGTAAGAGCAAGTATAAGATTTTTCCTTATCTTAATTGAGGTACATTTGGCAAATATACACTTATTATATTGACACCTAGAGTCGCTATATCCTTCATCCACCCCATTTTCTATATATATATATATATATATATAATTGTATATAATATATATATAATATTGTATACCACCTACCCGTTTTTTTTTTTCTTTCTTCTTCTTTATACATACTACTATAGTAGC
Source organism: Pseudophryne corroboree (assembly GCF_028390025.1). NCBI lineage: Eukaryota > Metazoa > Chordata > Amphibia > Anura > Myobatrachidae > Pseudophryne > Pseudophryne corroboree. The sequence goes on from NC_086452.1 coordinate 90,412,536, forward strand.
TTACTGTAGCAGTCTGCGGTGCTGCTGAGCTGACAGTGTCCAGCAGGTCCGTCATCAGTCATTACATAATAAATATATATACCTGTCCGGCTGCAGTACTAGTGATATTATATATATATATATTGATTTCATCTCATTATCATCCAGTCTATATTAGCAGCAGACACAGTACGGTAGTCCACGGCTGTAGCTACCTCTGTGTCGGCAGTCGCTCGTCCATCCATAATTGTATACCACCTACCCGTGGTTTTTTTTTTTTCTTTCTTCTTTATACATACTACTATAGTAGCTTACTGTAGCAGTCTGCGGTGCTGCTGAGCTGACAGTGTCCAGCAGGTCCGTCATCAGTCATTACATAATAAATGTATCTACCTGTCCGGCTGCAGTACTAGTGTGATATTATATATATATATATATATTGATTTCATCTCATTATCATCCAGTCTATATTAGCAGCAGACACAGTACGGTAGTCCACGGCTGTAGCTACCTCTGTGTCGGCAGTCGCTCGTCCATCCATAATTGTATATCACCTACCCGTGTTTTTTTTTTTTCTTTCTTCTTTATACATACTACTATAGTAGCTTACTGTAGCAGTCTGCGGTGCTGCTGAGCTGACAGTGTCCAGCAGGTCCGTCATCAGTCATTACATAATAAATATATCTACCTGTCCGGCTGCAGTACTAGTGTGATATTATATATATATATATATATTGATTTCATCTCATTATCATCCAGTCTATATTAGCAGCAGACACAGTACGGTAGTCCACGGCTGTAGCTACCTCTGTGTCGGCAGTCGCTCGTCCATCCATAATTGTATACCACCTACCCGTGTTTTTTTTTTTCTTTCTTCTTTATACATACTACTATAGTAGCTTACTGTAGCAGTCTGCGGTGCTGCTGAGCTGACAGTGTCCAGCAGGTCCGTCATCAGTCATTACATAATAAATATATATACCTGTCCGGCTGCAGTACTAGTGTGATATTATATATATATATATTGATTTCATCTCATTATCATCCAGTCTATATTAGCAGCAGACACAGTACGGTAGTCCACGGCTGTAGCTGCCTCTGTGTCGGCAGTCGCTCGTCCATCCATAATTGTATATCACCTACCCGTGGTTTTTTTTTTTTCTTTCTTCTTTATACATACTACTATAGTAGCTTACTGTAGCAGTCTGCGGTGCTGCTGAGCTGACAGTGTCCAGCAGGTCCGTCATCAGTCATTACATAATAAATATATCTACCTGTCCGGCTGCAGTACTAGTGTGATATTATATATATATATTGATTTCATCTCATTATCATCCAGTCTATATTAGCAGCAGACACAGTACGGTAGTCCACGGCTGTAGCTACCTCTGTGTCGGCAGTCGCTCGTCCATCCATAATTGTATACCACCTACCCGTGTTTTTTTTTTTTCTTTCTTCTTTATACATACTACTATAGTAGCTTACTGTAGCAGTCTGCGGTGCTGCTGAGCTGACAGTGTCCAGCAGGTCCGTCATCAGTCATTACATAATAAATATATATACCTGTCCGGCTGCAGTACTAGTGATATTATATATATATATATATTGATTTCATCTCATTATCATCCAGTCTATATTAGCAGCAGACACAGTACGGTAGTCCACGGCTGTAGCTACCTCTGTGTCGGCAGTCGCTCGTCCATCCATAAGTATACTAGTATCCATCCATCTCCATTGTTTACCTGAGGTGCCTTTTAGTTGTGCCTATTAAAATATGGAGAACAAATATGTTGAGGTTCCAAAATTAGGGAAAGATCAAGATCCACTTCCACCTCGTGCTGAAGCTGCTGCCACTAGTCATGGCCGAGACGATGAAATGCCAGCAACGTCGTCTGCCAAGGCCGATGCCCAATGTCATAGTACAGAGCATGTAAAATCCAAAACACCAAATATCAGTAAAAAAAGGACTCCAAAATCTAAAATAAAATTGTCGGAGGAGAAGCGTAAACTTGCCAATATGCAATTTACCACACAGAGTGGCAAGGAACGGCTGAGGCCCTGGCCTATGTTCATGGCTAGTGGTTTAGCTTCACATGAGGATGGAAGCACTCAGCCTCTCGCTAGAAAAATGAAAAGACTCAAGCTGGCAAAAGCACCGCAAAGAACTGTGCGTTCTTCGAAATCCCAAATCCACAAGGAGAGTCCAATTGTGTCGGTTGCGATGCCTGACCTTCCCAACACTGGACGTGAAGAGCATGCGCCTTCCACCATTTGCATGCCCCCTGCAAGTGCTGGAAGGAGCACCCGCAGTCCAGTTCCTGATAGTCAGATTGAAGATGTCAGTGTTGAAGTACACCAGGATGAGGAGGATATGGGTGTTGCTGGCGCTGGGGAGGAAATTGACAAGGAGGATTCTGATGGTGAGGTGGTTTGTTTAAGTCAGGCACCCGGGGAGACACCTGTTGTCCGTGGGAGGAATATGGCCGTTGACATGCCTGGTGAAAATACCAAAAAAATCAGCTCTTCGGTGTGGAAGTATTTCAACAGAAATGCGGACAACATTTGTCAAGCCGTGTGTTGCCTTTGTCAAGCTGTAATAAGTAGGGGTAAGGACATTAACCACCTCGGAACATCCTCCCTTATACGTCACCTGCAGCGCATTCATAATAAGTCAGTGACAAGTTCAAAAACTTTGGACGACAGCGGAAGCAGTCCATTGACCAGTAAATCCCTTCCTCTTGTAACCAAGCTCACGCAAACCACCCCACCAACTCCCTCAGTGTCAATTTCCTCCTTCCCCAGGAATGCCAATAGTCCTGCAGGCCATGTCACTGGCAATTCTGACGATTCCTCTCCTGCCTGGGATTCCTCCGATGCATCCTTGCATGTAACGCCTACTGCTGCTGGCGCTGCTGTTGTTGCTGCTGGGAGTCGATGGTTATCCCAGAGGGGAAATCGTAAGACCACTTTTACTACTTCCACCAAGCAATTGACTGTCCAACAGTCCTTTGCGAGGAAGATGAAATATCACAGCAGTCATCCTGCTGCAAAGCGGATAACTGAGGCCTTGGCATCCTGGGTGGTGAGAAACGTGGTTCCGGTATCCATCATTACTGCAGAGCCAACTAGAGACTTGTTGGAGGTACTGTGTCCCCGGTACCAAATACCATCTAGGTTCCATTTCTCTAGGCAGGCGATACCGAAAATGTACACAGACCTCAGAAAAAGAGTCACCAGTGTCCTAAAAAATGCAGCTGTACCCAATGTCCACTTAACCACGGACATGTGGACAAGTGGAGCAGGGCAGGGTCAGGACTATATGACTGTGACAGCCCACTGGGTAGATGTATGGACTCCCGCCGCAAGAACAGCAGCGGCGGCACCAGTAGCAGCATCTCGCAAACGCCAACTCTTTCCTAGGCAGGCTACGCTTTGTATCACCGGTTTCCAGAATACGCACACAGCTGAAAACCTCTTACGGCAACTGAGGAAGATCATCGCGGAATGGCTTACCCCAATTGGACTCTCCTGTGGATTTGTGGCATCGGACAACGCCAGCAATATTGTGTGTGCATTAAATCTGGGCAAATTCCAGCACGTCCCATGTTTTGCACATACCTTGAATTTGGTGGTGCAGAATTTTTTAAAAAACGACGGGGGCGTGCAAGAGATGCTGTCGGTGGCCAGAAGAATTGCGGGACACTTTCGGCGTACAGGCACCACGTACAGAAGACTGGAGCAACACCAAAAACGCCTGAACCTGCCCTGCCATCATCTGAAGCAAGAAGTGGTAACGAGGTGGAATTCAACCCTATATATGCTTCAGAGGTTGGAGGAGCAGCAAAAGGCCATTCAAGCCTATACAATTCAGCACGATATAGGAGGTGGAATGCACCTGTCTCAAGCGCAGTGGAGAATGATTTCAACGTTGTGCAAGGTTCTGCTGCCCTTTGAACTTGCCACACGTGAAGTCAGTTCAGACACTGCCAGCCTGAGTCAGGTCATTCCCCTCATCAGGCTTTTGCAGAAGAAGCTGGAGACATTGAAGGAGGAGCTAACACGGAGCGATTCCGCTAGGCATGTGGGACTTGTGGATGGAGCCCTTAATTCGCTTAACAAGGATTCACGGGTGGTCAATCTGTTGAAATCAGAGCACTACATTTTGGCCACCGTGCTCGATCCTAGATTTAAAACCTACCTTGGATCTCTCTTTCCGGCAGACACAAGTCTGCTGGGGTTCAAAGACCTGCTGGTGAGAAAATTGTCAAGTCAAGCGGAACGCGACCTGTCAACATCTCCTCCTTCACATTCTCCCGCAACTGGGGGTGCGAGGAAAAGGCTCAGAATTCCGAGCCCACCCGCTGGCGGTGATGCAGAGCAGTCTGGAGCGACTGCTGATGCTGACATCTGGTCCGGACTGAAGGACCTGTCAACGATTACGGACATGTCGTCTACTGTCACTGCATATGATTCTCTCCCCATTGAAAGAATGGTGGAGGATTATATGAGTGACCGCATCCAAGTAGGCACGTCAGACAGTCCGTACTTATACTGGCAGGAAAAAGAGGCAATTTGGAGGCCCTTGCACAAACTGGCTTTATTCTACCTAAGTTGCCCTCCCACAAGTGTGTACTCCGAAAGAGTGTTTAGTGCCGCCGCTCACCTTGTCAGCAATCGGCGTACGAGGTTACTTCCAGAAAATGTGGAGAAGATGATGTTCATTAAAATGAATTATAATCAATTCCTCCGTGGAGACATTGACCAGCAGCAATTGCCTCCACAAAGTACACAGGGAGCTGAGATGGTGGATTCCAGTGGGGACGAATTGATAATCTGTGAGGAGGGGGATGTACACGGTGATATATCGGAGGATGATGATGAGGTGGACATCTTGCCTCTGTAGAGCCAGTTTGTGCAAGGAGAGATTAATTGCTTCTTTTTTGGTGGGGGTCCAAACCAACCCGTCATTTCAGTCACAGTCGTGTGGCAGACCCTGTCACTGAAATGATGGGTTGGTTAAAGTGTGCATGTCCTGTTTATACAACATAAGGGTGGGTGGGAGGGCCCAAGGACAATTCCATCTTGCACCTCTTTTTTCTTTCATTTTTCTTTGCGTCATGTGCTGTTTGGGGAATTTTTTTTTGGAAGGGCCATCCTGCGTGACACTGCAGTGCCACTCCTAGATGGGCCAGGTGTTTGTGTCGGCCACTAGGGTCGCTTATCTTACTCACACAGCTACCTCATTGCGCCTCTTTTTTTCTTTGCGTCATGTGCTGTTTGGGGAGTGTTTTTTGGAAGGGCCATCCTGCGTGACACTGCAGTGCCACTCCTAGATGGGCCCGGTGTTTGTGTCGGCCACTAGGGTCGCTTATCTTACTTACACAGCTACCTCATTGCGCCTCTTTTTTTCTTTGCGTCATGTGCTGTTTGGGGAGTGTTTTTTGGAAGGGCTATCCTGCGTGACACTGCAGTGCCACTCCTAGATGGGCCCGGTGTTTGTGTCGGCCACTTGGGTCGCTTATCTTACTCACACAGCTACCTCATTGCGCCTCTTATTTTCTTTGCGTCATGTGCTGTTTGGCGAGTGTTTTTTGGAAGGGCCATCCTGCGTGACACTGCAGTGCCACTCCTAGATGGGCCCGGTGTTTGTGTCGGCCACTAGGGTCGCTTAGCTTAGTCATCCAGCGACCTCGGTGCAAATTTTAGGACTAAAAATAATATTGTGAGGTGTGAGGTATTCAGAATAGACTGAAAATGAGTGGAAATTATGGTTTTTGAGGTTAATAATACTTTGGGATCAAAATGACCCCCAAATTCTATGATTTAAGCTGTTTTTTAGTGTTTTTTGAAAAAAACACCCGAATCCAAAACACACCCGAATCCGACAAAAAAAATTCGGTGAGGTTTTGCCAAAACGCGGTCGAACCCAAAACACGGCCGCGGAACCGAACCCAAAACCAAAACACAAAACCCGAAAAATTTCAAGTGCACATCTCTAGTTCGAACGCGTTTTGGCAAAACCTCACCGAATTTTTTTTGTCGGATTCGGGTGTGTTTTGGATTCGGGTGTTTTTTTCAAAAAACCCTAAAAAACAGCTTAAATCATAGAATTTGGGGTTCATTTTGATCCCAAAGTATTATTAACCTCAATAACCATAATTTCCACTCATTTTCAGTCTATTCTGAACACCTCACACCTCACAATATTATTTTTAGTCCTAAAATTTGCACCGAGGTCGCTGGATGGCTAAGCTAAGCGACCCAAGTGGCCGACACAAACACCAGGCCCATCTAGGAGTGGCACTGCAGTGTCACGCAGGATGGCCCTTCCAAAAAACACTCCCCAAACAGCACATGACGCAAAGAAAAAAAGAGGCGCAATGAGGTAGCTGTGTGAGTAAGCTAAGCGACCCTAGTGGCCGACACAAACACCTGGCCCATCTAGGAGTGGCACTGCAGTGTCACGCAGGATGGCCCTTCCAAAAAACACTCCCCAAACAGCACATGACGCAAAGAAAAAAAGAGGCGCAATGAGGTAGCTGTGTGAGTAAGCTAAGCGACCCTAGTGGCCGACACAAACACCTGGCCCATCTAGGAGTGGCACTGCAGTGTCACGCAGGATGGCCCTTCCAAAAAACACTCCCCAAACAGCACATGACGCAAAGAAAAAAAGAGGCGCAATGAGGTAGCTGTGTGAGTAAGATAAGCGACCCTAGTGGCCGACACAAACACCTGGCCCATCTAGGAGTGGCACTGCAGTGTCACGCAGGATGGCCCTTCCAAAAAACACCCCCCAAACAGCACATGACGCAAAGAAAAATGAAAGAAAAAAGAGGTGCAAGATGGAATTGTCCTTGGGCCCTCCCACCCACCCTTATGTTGTATAAACAGGACATGCACACTTTAACCAACCCATCATTTCAGTGACAGGGTCTGCCACACGACTGTGACTGAAATGACGGGTTGGTTTGGACCCCCACCATAAAAGAAGCAATTAATCTCTCCTTGCACAAACTGGCTCTACAGAGGCAAGATGTCCACCTCATCATCATCCTCCGATATATCACCGTGTACATCCCCCTCCTCACAGATTATCAATTCGTCCCCACTGGAATCCACCATCTCAGCTCCCTGTGTACTTTGTGGAGGCAATTGCTGCTGGTCAATGTCTCCATGGAGGAATTGATTATAATTAATTTTAATGAACATCATCTTCTCCACATTTTCTGGATGTAACCTCGTACGCCGATTGCTGACAAGGTGAGCGGCGGCACTAAACACTCTTTCGGAGTACACACTTGTGGGAGGGCAACTTAGGTAGAATAAAGCCAGTTTGTGCAAGGGCCTCCAAATTGCCTCTTTTTCCTGCCAGTATAAGTACGGACTGTCTGACGTGCCTACTTGGATGCGGTCACTTATATAATCCTCCACCATTCTTTCAATGGGGAGAGAATCATATGCAGTGACAGTAGACGACATGTCCGTAATCGTTGTCAGGTCCTTCAGTCCGGACCAGATGTCAGCATCAGCAGTCGCTCCAGACTGCCCTGCATCACCGCCAGCGGGTGGGCTCGGAATTCTGAGCCTTTTCCTCGCACCCACAGTTGCGGGAGAATGTGAAGGAGGAGATGTTGACAGGTCGCGTTCCGCTTGACTTGACAATTTTCTCACCAGCAGTTCTTTGAACCCCAGCAGACTTGTGTCTGCCGGAAAGAGAGATCCAAGGTAGGTTTTAAATCTAGGATCGAGCACGGTGGCCAAAATGTAGTGCTCTGATTTCAACAGATTGACCACCCGTGAATCCTTGTTAAGCGAATTAAGGGCTCCATCCACAAGTCCCACATGCCTAGCGGAATCGCTCTGTGTTAGCTCCTCCTTCAATGTCTCCAGCTTCTTCTGCAAAAGCCTGATGAGGGGAATGACCTGACTCAGGCTGGCAGTGTCTGAACTGACTTCACGTGTGGCAAGTTCAAAAGGTTACAGAACCTTGCACAACGTTGAAATCATTCTCCACTGCGCTTGAGACAGGTGCATTCCACCTCCTATATCGTGGTCAGTTGTATAGGCTTGAATGGCCTTTTGCTGCTCCTCCAACCTCTGAAGCATATAGAAGGTTGAATTCCACCTCGTTACCACTTCTTGCTTCAGATGATGGCAGGGCAGGTTCAGGCGTTTTTGGTGGTGCTCCAGTCTTCTGTACGTGGTGCCTGTACGCCGAAAGTGTCCCGCAATTCTTCTGGCCACCGACAGCATCTCTTGCACGCCCCTCTCGTTTTTTAAATAATTCTGCACCACCAAATTCAAGGTATGTGCAAAACATGGGACGTGCTGGAATTTGCCCATATTTAATGCACACACAATATTGCTGGCGTTGTCCGATGCCACAAATCCACAGGAGAGTCCAATTGGGGTAAGCCATTCTGCGATGATCTTCCTCAGTTGCCGTAAGAGGTTTTTAGCTGTGTGCGTATTCTGGAAAGCGGTGATACAAAGCGTAGCCTGCCTAGGAAAGAGTTGGCGTTTGCGAGATGCTGCTACTGGTGCCGCCGCTGCTGTTCTTGCGGCGGGAGTCCATACATCTACCCAGTGGGCTGTCACAGTCATATAGTCCTGAGCCTGCCCTGCTCCACTTGTCCACATGTCCGTGGTTAAGTGGACATTGGGTACAGCTGCATTTTTTAGGACACTGGTGACTCTTTTTCTGAGGTCTGTGTACATTTTCGGTATCGCCTGCCTAGAGAAATGGAACCTAGATGGTATTTGGTACCGGGGACACAGTACCTCCAACAAGTCTCTAGTTGCCTCTGCAGTAATGATGGATACCGGAACCACGTTTCTCACCGCCCAGGATGCCAAGGCCTCAGTTATCCGCTTTGCAGCAGGATGACTGCTGTGATATTTCATCTTCCTCGCAAAGGACTGTTGGACAGTCAATTGCTTGGTGGAAGTAGTAAAAGTGGTCTTACGAGTACGACTTCCCCTCTGGGATGACCATCGACTCCCAGCAGCAACAACAGCAGCGCCAGCAGCAGTAGGCGTTACACGCAAGGATGCATCGGAGGAATCCCAGGCAGGAGAGGACTCGTCAGAATTGCCAGTGACATGGCCTGCAGGACTATTGGCATTCCTGGGGAAGGAGGAAATTGACACTGAGGGAGTTGGTGGGGTGGTTTGCATGAGCTTGGTTACAAGAGGAAGGGATTTACTGGTCAGTGGACTGCTTCCGCTGTCGCCCAAAGTTTTTGAACTTGTCACTGACTTATGATGAATGCGCTGCAGGTGACGTATAAGGGAGGATGTTCCGAGGTGGTTAACGTCCTTATCCCTACTTATTACAGCTTGACAAAGGCAACACACGGCTTGACAAATGTTGTCCGCATTTCTGTTGAAATACTTCCACACCGAAGAGCTGATTTTTTTGGTATTTTCACCAGGCATGTCAATGGCCCTATTCCTCCCACGGACAACAGGTGTCTCCCCGGGTGCCTGACTTAAACAAACCACCTCACCATCAGAATCCTCCTGGTCAATTTCCTCCCCAGCGCCAGCAACACCCATATCCTCCTCATCCTGGTGTACTTCAACACTGACATCTTCAATCTGACTATCAGGAACTGGACTGCGGGTGCTCCTTCCAGCACTTGCAGGGGGCGTGCAAATGGTGGAAGGCGCATGCTCTTCACGTCCAGTGTTGGGAAGGTCAGGCATCGCAAACGACACAATTGGACTCTCCTTGTGGATTTGTGATTTCGAAGAACGCACAGTTCTTTGCTGTGCTTTTGCCAGCTTGAGTCTTTTCATTTTTCTAGCGAGAGGCTGAGTGCTTCCATCCTCATGTGAAGCTGAACCACTAGCCATGAACATAGGCCAGGGCCTCAGCCGTTCCTTGCCACTCCGTGTGGTAAATGGCATATTGGCAAGTTTACGCTTCTCCTCCGACAATTTTATTTTAGATTTTTGAGTCCTTTTTTTACTGATATTTTGTGTTTTGGATTTTACATGCTCTGTACTATGACATTGGGCATCGGCCTTGGCAGACGACGTTGATGGCATTTCATCGTCTCGGCCATGACTAGTGGCAGCAGCTTCAGCACGAGGTGGAAGTCGATCTTGATCTTTCCCTATTTTTGGAACCTCAACATTTTTGTTCTCCATATTTTAATAGGCACAACTAAAAGGCACCTCAGGTAAACAATGGAGATGGATGGATACTAGAATACTTATGGATGGACGAGCGACTGCCGACACAGAGGTAGCTACAGCCGTGGACTACCGTACTGCGTCTGCTGCTAATATAGACTGGATGATAATGATATAAAAAATATATATATATATCACTACTGCAGCCGGACAGGTATATATTATATAATGACGGACCTGCTGGACACTGTCAGCAGCACTGCAGACTCCTAAAGTAAGCTACTAGTAGTATCAAGAAGATAGAAAAAAAAAAACACCACAGGTAGGTGGTATACAATTATGGATGGACGAGCGACTGCCGACACAGAGGTAGCTACAGCCGTGGACTACCGTACTGCGTCTGCTGCTAATATAGACTGGATGATAATGATATAAAAAAATATATATATATCACTACTGCAGCCGGACAGGTATATATTATATAATGACGGACCTGCTGGACACTGTCAGCAGCACTGCAGACTCCTAAAGTAAGCTACTAGTAGTATCAAGAAGATAGAAAAAAAAAAACACCACAGGTAGGTGGTATACAATTATGGATGGACGAGCGACTGCCGACACAGAGGTAGCTACAGCCGTGGACTACCGTACTGCGTCTGCTGCTAATATAGACTGGATGATAATGATATAATATATATATATATATATCACTACTGCAGCCGGACAGGTATATATTATATAATGACGGACCTGCTGGACACTGTCAGCAGCACTGCAGACTCCTAAAGTAAGCTACTAGTAGTATCAAGAAGATAGAAAAAAAAAAAACCACCACGGGTAGGTGGTATACAATTATGGATGGACGAGCGACTGCCGACACAGAGGTAGCTACAGCCGTGGACTACCGTACTGCGTCTGCTGCTAATATAGACTGGATGATAATGATATAAAAAATATATATATATCACTACTGCAGCCGGACAGGTATATATTATATAATTAATGACGGACCTGCTGGACACTGTCAGCAGATTGCGTTTATAGAATAAAAACACCACACGACGAGTGTTTAACTTTTTCAGGCAGACAATCACAATATACTGGTGGTCAGACAGTGGTCACTGGTCAGTCACACTGGCAGTGGCACTCTGGCAGCAAAAGTGTGCACTGTTAAATAATATGTACTCCTGCTACTGCTCCCCAGTCTCCCCCACAATTAAGCTGTGTGAGCACTGAGCACTCAGCACAGTCAGATATACATAGATGATGCAGCACACTGAGGCTGAGCACAGATATGGTATACTGTTACTGTGTCACTGTGTATCGTTTTTTTTCAGGCAGAGAACGGATTATATTAAATAATAATATAATAAAACTGCACTGGTGGTCACTGGTCAGTCACTAGTAAACTCTGCACTCTCTGAGTACTCCTAAGCTCCAGTAAATCAAGTGTCTCACTCTCACTCTCTCTCTTCTAATCTAAATGGAGAGGACGCCAGCCACGTCCTCTCCCTATGAATCTCAATGCATGTGTGAAAATGGCGGCGACGCGCGGCTCCTTATATAGAATCCGAGTCTCGCGATAGAATCCGAGCCTCGCGAGAATCCGACAGCGGGATGATGACGTTCGGGCGCGCTCGGGTTAGCCGAGCAAGGCGGGAAGATCCGAGTCTGCCTCGGATCCGTGTAAAAAGGCTGAAGTTCGGGGGGGTTCGGATTCCGAGGAACCGAACCCGCTCATCACTAGTGCAGACGCCCACAGATGACGTCATCACCGCTCGATGCGTAACCGGGGCAACTGTAAGCAAAACTCCACAGTTTCAGACAAGATCAGCAGAGTACCGATCTATGTGTAACAGATACAGACAGTAACACAATAACATACAAATATGAACAATCAGTGATTACGTTTAAAAACATACTGCAGCGGTTATGAACAGGGAAACCGGTACCCGGCCGTACTAATGGATGGCAAATTTAAAGATAAGATCAGTGTTAAACAGAGCATATCAAGGGCATAAGCGGCACACCAATAATGTTACAGAGAGTACAATTTAAAGAAAACAATGTAGTCCCAGGGTTTCGTTAAGTCCCCGGGGGGCGAGTGTTTGTAACTCGTGAATCCATCTGGATTCTTTCCGTAGCAATCTGAGCGATCTGTCACCGCCACGCTGTCTCAACGGTTCATGATCAATTATCATGTAATTTAAACAGGCAACGCTATCGCAACTGGTTGGTCGCTCCGACCAGTTGCTAAAGCATTCCTAATGGACAATCTATGATTGGCAATCCTCTCGCGGAGCGTGCGGTCGGATTTGCCAACATAGTTGAGGCCACATGGGCAGGTGATCATATAAATGATAAATTTAGTTGTACATGTAACCCTGTGCTGGATAAAGTATTTTCTACCACTAAAGGGGTTACAAAAAATTTTACCAATGGTGAGAGCTCTGCAAGTAGGACAATTGAGACATCTGAAACAACCTTTCTGTAGTGTCAGAAAAGTATTTTGTTCACTCTGGGAGCTGTCAAGTCCAGTAATGTCGGACTTAACCACCCAGTCCTTAATATTCTTACCCCTGGTATATGAAGGCATGATAAATGTATCCTGTAGTCGTAGACTGCTATCCATACTAACAATGGGCCATAGTTTTTTAGCAGCGTGTGAGATATTCCCGCTCAGAGTATTGAAATGGTTAATCCATGGTAACCTCTTATTTTTGGGCAAAGGTGCCTTGGGCGACAGGAGTGTATTTCTATCACAACTCAAAGCCTTTACCTTAGCCTGCTGCAAAGACTTGAGTTCATATCCTCTCTGCACGAATTTACCAATCATGCGGTCAATCTGAGCACTAGCAGTACTAGTACTATTGATACAGATCCGGACTGCCCTTAAAAACTGGGAATAGGGTAAACCGAATTTAAGTGTTTATGGATGACAGCTATCTGAATGAAGGATAGTGTTCCTATCAGTCGATTTTTGATATAATTCAGTAACTACATGTCCGTTAACCAAACGGACCAATACGTCTAGATAGCTGACACAATCAGGGCTAATGTTGTATGTAAATTGGATGGGATGTCCAGTGGAGTTGTGTGTCTCAAATCTCTCAACCAGTGACTCATGCGTACTGTTCCAAACAATGAATAAGTCATCTATGTATCTAACAAAAAATAAAATAGATTCAGAAAAGAGAGGATTATAAAAAAAAAATCTCCTGTTCTGCTGAGAACATGTAAGTATTAGCATATGATGTGGCCACAGGGTACCCCATCGCACAACCAGAAGTCTGCAAATAAGATTTACCATCAAACAAAAAATAATTGAATGTAAGCACCATCTGCAGAAGATCCAGAAAAAAGTCTACATCTGGACCCAAATATAAGGGGTTGTTAGTGATTAATTTTCTAACAGCACTAAGTCCTTCATTGTTAGGGATCACTGTATATAGACTAACAAGTATCTCTCATTGTCAACAATTCTGCAACCCTGCATTGTTGACAATGAGAGATACTTGTTAGACACTACTTCATTTCTTAACAAATTGAAATCTTTGGGTGAAATACCTTCAGGTTGTTTGCTCTGCAGTATTGATATCTCAAGTCTATATACAGTGATCCCTAACAATGAAGGACTTAGTGCTGTTAGAAAATGAATCACTAACAACCCCTTATATTTGGGTCCAGATGTAGACTTTTTTCTGGATCTTCTGCAGATGGTGCTTACATTCAATTATTTTTTGTTTGATGGTAAATTTTATTTGCAGACTTCTGGTTGTGCGATGGGGTCCCCTGTGGCCCCATCATACGCTAATACTTACATGTTCTCAGCAGTACAGGAGATTTTTTTTTATAATCCTCTCTTTTCTGAATCTATTTTATTTTTTGTTAGATACATAGATGACTTATTCATTGTTTGGAACAATACGCATGAGTCACTGGTTGAGAGATTTGAGACACACAACTCCACTGGACATCCCATCCAATTTACATACAACATTAGCCCTGATTGTGTCAGCTATCTAGACGTATTGGTCCGTTTGGTTAACGGACATGTAGTTACTGAATTATATCAAAAATCGACTGATAGGAACACTATCCTTCATTCAGATAGCTGTCATCCAAAAACACTAAAATTCGGTCTACCCTATTCCCAGTTTTTAAGGGCAGTCCGGATCTGTATCAATACTAGTACTGCTAGTGCTCAGATTGACCGCATGATTGGTAAATTCGTGCAGAGGGGATATGAACTCAAGTCTTTGCAGCAGGCTAAGGTAAAGGCTTTGAGTTGTGATAGAAATACACTCCTGTCGCCCAAGGCACCTTTGCCCAAAAATAAGAGGTTACCATGGATTAACCATTTCAATACTCTGAGCGGGAAAACTCACATGCTGCTAAAAAACTATGGCCCATTGTTAGTATGGATAGCAGTCTACGACTACAGGATATATTTATCATGCTTTCATATACCAGGGGTAAGAATATTAAGGACTGGGTGGTTAAGTCCGACATTACTGGACTTGACAGCTCCCAGAGTGAACAAAATACTTTTCTGACACTACAGAAAGGTTGTTTCAGATGTCTCAATTGTCCTACTTGCAGAGCTCTCACCATTGGTAAATTTTTTTGTAACCCCTTTAGTGGTAGAAAATACTTTATCCAGCACAGGGTTACATGTACAACTAAATTTATCATTTATATGATCACCTGCCCATGTGGCCTCAACTATGTTGGCAAATCCGACCGCACGCTCCGCGAGAGGATTGCCAATCATAGATTGTCCATTAGGAATGCTTTAGCAACTGGTCGGAGCGACCAACCAGTTGCGCGCCATTTCTTACTGGCAAAACATAGCGTTGCCTGTTTAAAATACATGATAATTGATCATGAACCATTGAGACAGCGTGGCGGTGACAGATCGCTCAGATTGCTACAGAAAGAATCCAGATGGATTCACGAGTTACAAACACTCGCCCCCCGGGGACTTAACGAAACCCTGGGACTACATTGTTTTCTTTAAATTGTACTCTCTGTAATATTATTGGTGTGCCGCTTATGCCCTTGATATGCTCTGTTTTAACACTGATCTTATCTTTAAATTTGCCTTCCATTAGTACGGCCGGGTACCGGTTTCCCTGTTCCAAACCGCTGCAGTATGTTTTTAAATGTAATCACTGATTGTTCATATTTGTATGTTATTGTGTTACTGTCTGTATCTGTTACACATAGATCGGTACTCTGCTGATCTTGTCTGAAACTGTGGAGTTTTGCTTACAGTTGCCCCGGTTACGTATCGAGCGGTGATGACGTCATCTGTTGGCGTCTGCACTCGCGTCCCGCGCCGGAGCTGTTCTGACACGCTGTGGTGAGCATTTATAAGGTTGTTGTTTCACTGTCTATATTGTCCTGATGAAGAAGTAAACACTTCGAAACGTTGCCTTACCCTGCTTGTTGCCTGATATTATTTCTGAGGGCCGCCCATCTGTCTGCTATATATATATATATATATATATATACACACACACACACACACACACACACACACACACCATGCATGTTATATAGACTTAAGTGGTATCACCAGTTCATCAAAGTTGTAACAACACTCGTTTAGCCTACATCACCGCCTAGTGTTCAGTTTGGGAATCTACATTTAAAAAATAATGTAAAAAGCTTCTGCAGATCTCGTTTTCAATGTTAGGTAACATTCCAAAACATGTAACAACCAAACTAGGTTTGGAACATTTGCTAAATCATGAAATTCTAATTACTGGCAAAACAAACATTTATTGAAAGTTAAAAAAATATTTTATATAGTAAGGAAAATGAAACAAATGAAAGCCCAATAAAACACTAGACTTTAGTTACACAGAAAGGCTGTGCCCACTAACCACGGTGTTGCTTATGTTTTAGTTTGTTTTGGACAAAATTCTGAAACAGAATATATACCAAGTGAACATGGCAACTATTACAGATTTTAGGAGTGTTGCCCAAAGCTTGTAACCAAAATAGAAAAGACTTTGGAGGTACAAACGGTCAGCATGTGGTTTAAGGCAGTATGCTCAATGCTGCTACTAAAGACTAAGGGGTATATGCAATTCTGGCCGAATTGCGTCTTTTTTTCGTCCGTTTTAGGATTCGACTGTACTCGACAGCCGAAACCCTCCACCCGGGACCATGAATTCGACATATTCAATACAAAACGCATTCGACACTCCCCTTGTCGAATAACGGACCAATCGTCGAGTAGTGGGCGTCCTGGATTCGACTTCCCGCCGTTTTGAGACCTTTATAGGGCTTGTTTTCTGTGTGCTCAGCAGCCATTTTGTGAACCTGCAGAGTGAGGTGGAGGTGCTGCAGAGCTAGCAAATTGGTTGTTTGCTGTGGTATCGTTTGGACTCCCAGCAGGCTTTAATCCAGGACAGACAGGAGGATACCTGTTACCCCCGGAGGAGATTCGTTTTTGGAACGATTTCTACATTTGTAGGTAAGTACCACATGTGGTCTGGCGTTGCATGTATGTGTTTCATATTTGCCGACATTCTTGCTGCTCTCTGCGGGAGAGAGCAGCCAGGTTGGCTCAGCAGCGGGGCAGGGGAGGGCTGTGACATGGGGAGGAGGTGGACCAGAGGCGGGACAGGGGTGGAGCAGGGGCGGGACGGGGGCGGAGTTAACGTGACACAACCTTTAAGCCACGCCCCCTGCACTGTAATGCCGCGATCTCCGGCATTACACTGCAGAGGGCGTGGCTATGATGACGCGATTCAGCAAGAATCGCGTCATCAACTGCCCGGACCGCCCACTTTACACACTAAGTGGGCGGACGGGCAGGGGGACCCCTGATTCCGGGAGAGTTGCCTGCTCTTCCGGGGGCCGGGAGGGTCACCCGATATTCGGGAGCCTCCCGGCCATTCCGGGAGAGTAGGCAAGTATGATGTGTTTGTGTAGTGGGGGGGTGCCATGAGGTGTACATGTGGCGTTGCTTTGGGGTGTTTGGGGTATGTATATATGTGCAGGTATGTGTATATAGCTCCTGCTTGTATTGCTGCATGTTTTTTTGGGGGAGTTTTGTGTTTGGGGGTAGTTTTTCACGTTTTATTTTTTCATAAAATGTTTTTTTGGGTCATGCTTTTGCATTGGTGTACCTCCAGCATGTGCAGGAATGATTTTTGGCTTGTTTGGGGTGATTTTAGACAGTGTCGGTATCCACCATGTGGTCGACAGGTGATGTTGTTTGTTTCCAAAACATGTTTTTTGGATCCTATTTTAGCACTGGTGCATCCCTGAACATGCTGGAGGTACTTTTTGGCTTGTTTGGGCTGACTTTGAGCGTGTCGGTATCTGCTATGTTGCCGACATGTGGTGTCGTTTGTTTCCAAAACATGTTTTTTTGCTCCTACTTTAGCACTGGTTGACCTCCAGCATGTGCAGGGATGCTTTTTGGCTTGTTTTGGGGTGATTTTAGAGTGTGTCGGTATCTGCCATGTGGCCGACATGTGTCGTTGTTTGTTCCCAAAACATGTTTTTTTTGCTCCTATTTTAGCACTGGTGCATCCCTGTACATGCTGGAGGTAATTTTGGCCTTGTTTGGGCTGACTTTGACTGTGTCGGTATCTGCTATGTGGCCGACATGTGGTGTAGATTGTTTCCAAAACATGTTTTTTGCTCCTACTTTAGCACTGGTTGACCTCCAGCATGTGCAGGGATGCTTTTTGGCTTGTTTTGGGGTGATTTTAGAGTGTGTCGGTATCTGCCATGTGGCCGACATGTGTTGTTGTTTGTTCCCAAAACATGGTTTTTTTGCTCCTATTTTAGCACTGGTGCATCCCTGCACATGCTGGAAGAAATTTTGGCCTTGTTTGGGCTGACTTTGACTGTGTCAGTATCTGCCATGTGGCCGACGTGCTGTAGTTTGTTTCCAAAACATGTTTTTTTGCTCCTTTTTTTTTAGCACTGGTTGACCTCCAGCATATGCAGGGATGCTTGTACGGGGGTTTTGGCTAGTTTGGCTGAGGTTTTTTTCAATTTTTCATTTTTTTTTGGTTGTGTTTGGTCCTGCTTGAGCACTGGGGTCCCAGCAGCATGACGTGTTGTTGCATGTAATTATGTAATGTGTGTGAAATTTGTAAAAATATTTTTTTTTCTTTTTACAACAGAGATGTCCAGGGACAAGCGGCCCCGATCCCCCCCTTCCCCCCACCCCTCAGAAGCATTTTCCCTGCACAGCAATGAGGAGTGGGAGCCGACCCAGGAGGAGGATACGACTAACCAGACATGCAGTGACCAGCCGCGTTCGTCAAGGGACCAAAGTCAGAAGCAAAAGAAAAAGAAAAGGCCTAGACAGGTAAATACTGACAACACCTGCAGACACAATAGCATCCAACTTGACACACCCTAGTTTGCACACTGCCATGCACACCTACAGGTATCATTGCGCACTGCCAGGGATACTGACACACTCACAGGTACATACCGATCTTATTAAATGCATGTTTTTTTTTATCCCTAAAGGCAAGAAGGCAGCCAGAGGATCAGTCGGAGGAGGAAGCCTCTGGTGAAGACGCAGGACAGAAGAAGCCGCGTGGACCCAGATACACTAAGGGAGGCGGAAAACTGTGCCCTAGTGGATGGCGTCGACAGGTCCTACGACGTTCTGTATGGACCAAGGGCACAGACCACAGCAGCTAAGACCAAGCGAAACATCTGGGATGCCATCGCGAGACAAGTCACTGCAGTATCTGGAAACCGCCGGAGCACCAGAAACTGCATGAAGCGGTGCAGTGATTGCCACAGACAGACCAAGAAGAAGATGGGGATTCAGCGCCGACATGAGACCGCTACGGGAGGTGGTCGGCTCTCAATCTGAAGTGCCTACCCTGGGAGAACGTTATTAAAAGGCGCATGAACCCTGTCATGGTCCAAGGAGTTTGCGGAGGTGTGGACTCTAGCCGTCCTGCTGGCTTTCCCGAGGAGGAAGAACCGCCCAGAAGACGGAAGACGGCGGGAGACAAGCAGTCCAAAAGGAGACCTGATGGTAAGAATGGGTGGTCTTCTGTATGCCGGCGGTCGGGCTCCCGGCGCTCAGTATACCGGCACCGGGAGCCCGACAGCCGGCATACCGACACTTATTTTCCCTCGTGGGGGTCCACGACCCCCATAGAGGGAGAATAAAATAGTGTGGCGCGCGTAGCGCGCCACCGTGCCCGTAGCGTGGCGAGCGCAGCGAGCCCGTAAGGGGCTCATTTGCGCTCGCCACGCTGTCGGTAAGCCGGCGGTCGGGCTCCCGGCGCCGGGATGCTGGTCGCCGGGAGCCCGACCGCCGGCCAGCCGTAGTGAACCCGGTAAGAATACATTCAGATGAGCTGCACTAATCTTTTTTTTTTTATTTTTTTTTATTTGCTAATGTGTTTGTTTGTTTTCCCCAGACACGCCTGCCCAGAGGACATCACCTGCACGCAGGACATCGGCAGCGCGTGGGCCATCACCTGCGCAGCAGGCATCGGCAGCAGCGCGCGGACCATCACCTGCGCAGCAAGCATCAGCAGCGTGCAGATCATCACCTGCGCGCCACACATCGTAGGGCGCAGAAAGTCACCAGCGCGCCAGATTTAGTCAGTGCGCAGACCATCACCTGCGCGCCAGACATCAGCGCGCAGAACGTCACCTGCGCGCCAGACACCGTCGGCGACCACACCACCAGCTGGGCGCCAAACTACATCTCCTGCGCGCAGGCCATCACCAGTTCGTCATCTCTCCAGGAGCTCTGGGACTGTGACCGAAGAGCCTCAACAAGACACTACCCTTGTGGACCCATCACCCGAACTGTTTGAGTCTACAGGGTTAACGGACGAGACTTTTCTTGGGTTTGAAGACAGCCGTGCAGACGTATCCAGCCATACCCTTGAAAAGTCTCCAGAATTGAGGACAAGTGAAGCTCCTGGAGCAGCGGCACCCCCGGATGGAGATGGTTTTTATTTTTTATTTTTTTGGGGGGGGGTCGCCATATTTGTATAGTTTATTAACTTTATTTTTTTCTTTTCTTTTGCAAACAGAGGTGCCACGGACCAGCAGCGGACTTGCGTCGGGGCTTGGTCGCTTCTTCAGGCCGGATCTCCTACAGGATTCGTCGGACGACGAGGTGGAAGTGCAGCAGTCCGCTCTTTCTACATCCCTGTGTGAGTATTTATCAAATTGTGAACCTTCAAACAAATGTATGAATGTGTATACTAATTTCTAATTTTCTTTTCAGCTTCACAAATGCAATTGGTGGCAGACGTACAGCAAGGGCAGGATCCCTCAAATATTCAGAGGGTAAACACCCTGGCAGCAGAGATGAATGTCAGCCAGGATAGTTTTCGGGTTGTCGTTGGAACCAGACTGAACGCCATTGAGAAGACAATGGATAAGATGGCAAACGGTTTGGTTGACATGCAAAAGGCTCTTGCCGACAGCACGGCAGAAACGCAAAAGACCAGACGAGAAGATCACAGGGAGACTATGGACATCCTTCACGTTCTGTACACATCCATCAACCGGCTGGTGGATAACACATCATGCCTGGCACACAGCGTTGACAACATGTCGGAGAGTCAACCACATTCCGCATCCAGGCACCAGATCATCGCAACAACGCAACAGATGATCTATGATAAGCCCCCAGAGCCAGCTCAACAACACGCTGGTGAACCACCACCACAAGCCACACTGACGCCTCCTGCCCTTGCTCCACCACGATCCTGGTATGGACGGTCACAGCTGTACCAAGGATATACAGGGATGTACCACCCCTACCAGATGCCTCCACCACCGGCCGCCACGTCTACACCAGCACGGCCACCGAGGCCAATTGAACACACCCCACAGCCCCCCAGGGCATCGACGCCACATCAAGAGGAAGAAGAGGATCCGGATGGCCAACAACCACCATAAGCCCGGTCGTATTGTTTTATTATTTACTCATGTTTTTCATGTTTCCCTTTCTCCCCCTCCCATTAGTTTTTTTTTTTTTCTTAATATTGTTTTATATGTGTGTTGGGCTCCCCCACCCCCGACCGGATACTACAAAGGAGCTTCATGTCTAGGCATACATACGCGGGCATGTATGCGGGCGCGTGTGGTGACTGATGAAAGCTCCTTCTGGTTACATGTATGATGGGCCAAAGAGCTATTCTGATACCACTTTTTTTTTTAAAAACAAACTCCTTTTTGTATTGGTGTAAAATAGGCTTTCACTGTTGTGTGAATTTACTATTCACTAGTGTTTATTTTTGGCTTCTTCATAGGATTGGGTGGGAAATTGAAGTGGACGGCGTAGTTCGTGTTGTGCGTACCAAGGTGCGCCTGCCCTTGGGGAACAACACAGTCCAGCAATGGGTCATGCTGGGCTGTGTGGTTCCACAAGTGCAGGCATGTCAAAGTGCTGACCACTGACACCACTCTGGACCGCCTGTACTTGGGGAACAACACAGTCCAGCAATGGGTCATGCTGGTCTGTATGGTTCCCCAAGTGCAGGCATGTCAAAGTGCTGACCACTGACACCACTCTGCCACTTTGGACCGCCTGCACTTGGGGAACAACACCGTCCAGCAATGGGTCATGCTGGGCTGTGTGGTTTCACAAGTGCAGGCGTGACAAAGTGCTGACCACTGACACCACTCTGCCACTTTGGACCGCCTGCACTTGGGGAACAACACCGTCCAGCAATGGGTCATGCTGGGCTGTGTGGTTTCACAAGTGCAGGCGTGACAAAGTGCTGACCACTGACACCACTCTGCCACTTTGGACCGCCTGCACTTGGGGAACAACACCGTCCAGCAATGGGTCATGCTGGGCTGTGTGGTTTCACAAGTGCAGGCGTGACAAAGTGCTGACCACTGACACCACTCTGCCACTTTGGACCGCCTGCACTTGGGGAACAACACCGTCCAGCAATGGGTCATGCTGGGCTGTGTGGTTTCACAAGTGCAGGCGTGACAAAGTGCTGACCACTGACACCACTCTGCCACTTTGGACCGCCTGCACTTGGGGAACAACACCGTCCAGCAATGGGTCATGCTGGGCTGTGTGGTTTCACAAGTGCAGGCGTGACAAAGTGCTGACCACTGACACCACTCTGCCACTTTGGACCGCCTGCACTTGGGGAACAACACCGTCCAGCAATGGGTCATGCTGGGCTGTGTGGTTTCACAAGTGCAGGCGTGACAAAGTGCTGACCACTGACACCACTCTGCCACTTTAGACCGCCTGCACTTGGGGAACACAGTCCAGCAATGGGTCATGCTGGGCTGTGTGGTTCCCCAAGTGCAGGCGTGTCAAAGTGCTGACCACTGACACCACTCTGGACCGCCTGCACTTGGGGAACAACACAGTCCAGCAATGGGTCATGCTGGTCTGTATGGTTCCCCAAGTGCAGGCGTGTCAAAATGCTGACCACTGACACCACTCTGCCACTTTGGACCGCCTGCACTTGGGGAACAACACCGTCCAGCAATGGGTCATGCTGGGCTGTGTGGTTTCACAAGTGCAGGCGTGACAAAGTGCTGACCACTGACACCACTCTGCCACTTTGGACCGCCTGCACTTGGGGAACAACACAGTCCAGCAATGGGTCATGCTGGGCTGTGTGGTTCCACAAATGTTCTTGGGAAAGGAATGAACATGACATCATTAGTGTCTTTACTTAATATGGAATTTCTTTTTTTTTTTTCACAGATCTCCACACAAGAAAAGAATGTAAAGAACACACACTACTTTTTTTGTTTTTATTACATTTTATTTTTTTTATTAAAAAAATAAAATACAATTTTAATTCTTCAATAAATTTTTTAAAATGAGAAGTTTTCTGTGGTTTTTCTTTAATTAGTTAATAAAATGTAAAATAGGGCATTTCAGAGATGCAGTGGTATTGTGGTAGGTTGCCCATGGTACAGCAGGGGAACTGTCTTGTCCCTTGACATCCACGCTGGTTACTGCACCTTGGGAAGAATACTCCGCAAGACCTGTGGAAGAGAATAGTATGGTGTCATCCAAAGACAAGGTACAAGCAACACTTGAACACAAGCAGGTTACATTGGCCTTTGTCCCAAATGCAACCCTCCGACACTTGAGAAACTACACATCCAAGCATGCCCTGACACAGCGTGCCTGGGTTACTTAGACAAGAGGGAGTTTTGGGCAATACATCTCACCTGAGGGGGGGGGGGGGGGGGGGTGTCTGCAACATGGCGGAGGTTCAGGTCCACATCACAAGTAGGTCACCCATGGTACAGCAGGGGAACTGTCCGGTCCTTTCAAATCCAGGCTGGTTCCTGCAAATTGGGAAGGATACTCCACAAGACCTGCGGAAGAGAATAAGGAGGTAATTTGAGAGTGTTTCCTCCACCCTGGGAAAAAACAAAAGGTCCCAGCAACACTGCGCATATACACAGATTACTCAGACAAGATGGAGTTTTGGCCAATACATCTCACCTGAAAGAGTGACTCTAACATGGCGATGGTTCAGGTCCACATCACAAGTAGGACATCCATGGTGGCGTGGGGTAAACTGGTCCAATACTGGAGTGGTTTTGCAGAAGTGTATCCTGGGTAAAACTGTTGAAGCATGAGTACTCAGCAGAGTGAAGAAAAAAATATTCTTTTTAAAAATCTATTAAAAAATACTTGTGAGTCAAAGATAGACAATCCAAGTACATAATCACTTCTAATAAAAATAGATATGCTATTAGCAATAAAAAAAACATGTTTTTAATTTTTTTTATTAGATTCCGCCAGCAAAGTGAGGCGGAATGAAATTGACGAAATTACTGTCGAAAAGCACTGTTGTCGAATCGTCATTCTTCAATTGAATATACTTTTGTCGAAAAGCCGCATTTTGACCATTGCAGACATGTTGAATTTTGAAAATGTCGATTTGCAAAAAGTCGAATCTGAAACGGCAGGTATTTTGACGAAAAGTACTGTATTGCATTGTCGAATCCAATTCAACATGTTTTTTTTTGTCGAAAATTCCCCGTTTTTCGACTTTCGCAGCAAATCGACCGCAATTGCATATACCCCCAAAGAAGAGTAATGCAGTATTAGTGTATCTTTAAATCCTTTTCTCGCAGTCCATAAGTGATATTGGGGGAATCTAGTACGATGGGGTATAGACGGGGTCCAAGGGAGCCGGTGAACTTTAATTTTCTTCACTGGGTGTGCTGGCTCCTCCCCTCTATGCCCCCTCCCACAGGCAGTTATAGGTAAAATAGTGGCCGAAGGAGAAAGGACATACTTGAGAGAAGGAACATAACGAGTGGTGAGATTCACACACACCAATAACATATAACGAGCAGCAATGGCTAGCAGCAAAACAGCAACAGCTGAACAGGTGACCATAAAAGAAACAACCTGCAAAGAAGTCAACAATCTGAGGCCGACACCCAATATCCCTTATGGACTATGAGAAAAGGATTTACCGGTAGGTAATTAAAATCCTATTCTCTTAACATAGATCTTCAAGGCTCGCACAGCATCCAATGCCTCCAGAGGAGCAGAAGTGCCAGAACTTGACGGAACAAGAATAGGTTGATTCAAGTGGAACGCAGAGACGACCTTCGGCAGGAACTGCTGCCTAGTCCTGAGCAGGGCTGGCAACAGAAATCTTGGGGCCCCATACACTGATATCTCTGGGGGACCCCACCCCCTTCAGTCTGTAAATGCCACTGTCACACGCCTGTGCCCTGCACTGGCAGGGGGCCTGGCTTGTTCAGGCATGCTCCTCAGTGGCAAGAGACATGGAAGGGCCAGCGCAGTGTCATAGCCATGATTTCGCAGCGGCTGCATGCACCATGTGAGGGGGGGAAGGAGGATTGTGCGGCCAGACTCTTAATTAGCTAAATTGGTGGGCGACAGGCAGTTAGTTTAAAAAGTAAAAATAGGAACTGCAGTCCTGTAATAAGTGTCCCTGATCCCCGGCTGGGCCCCTCTGACCCTCGAGGCACAGTAAAGGTGTCTCCTTTGCACCCCCTGTTGCTGGGCCTGCCCAGAATAGGCAAGCAGTCTTGCACTGTCTGTGCTGATCTGCACCAGCCACCACAGACATTCTCTGATCTGGAGAGTGCACACTTACCAGCACACAGCCGCCGCTATACAGACCAGGCTCCCCACAAGCTGCCTGTCTGAGACAAGGCTGAAGTTAGCTTCTTATTCGGCCAGCTTATTCGAATAAGAAGTGAATAAGAAGCTGGCCGAATAAGAAGCTAACTTCAGCCTCGTCTGTCTGAGGCTGTTTTATTCTGTCAGCTCGCCAGCCTGGCAGTCTTTTAGTCATAGTCCAGTTACCGGTCCGGCCTTTCCTCTAAGGTAGTTGCCACGCAGCAGAGACAGGGCGGGCAGGGAGAAGAGGAGGGAAGGACGCAGCGTCATGCTTTCCACACGGGAACAGCTGTATAAGCTGTCCCCGGACAGCTGACCTGGGGGCAGTGAGCAGGGTTACCACAGGGGGGCCGCTTTAGGAGTAATGCTGGCTAATTATATGCATCGCGCCGCCGCAGCGGCTGCCCGATGTGTAGTTAATAGCAACATCATGCTTCTATCAACTTCATAGCGGCCAGCCGGCATGGCGGCATGATGTATATAATTATTACTGTCTGTACATCCATCCATGCTGAACCTGCAGCTGTCAAAGCCGGACCTTAGAGCCCATCACAATGCAAGGGCCAGGGACTGGTGTCCCCTTTGACCCCCCCCCCCCCCCCTGTCGCCGGGCCTGGTCCTGTGCTCCGCTCTGTCCTCATAAAAGACCAAGTAAGGGCTTTTACACGATAAGGCCCTCAATTCTGAGACACACCTAGCAGAGGCCAGGGCCAATAACATCACGGTCTTCCACGTGAGGTACTTGTCTTCTACCATCATCAGAGGTTCAAACCAGGAGACACTACATTCAAAGCCCAGGGTGCCGTGGGCGGCACAAAAGGAGGTTGAATGTGAAGCACCCCTTGCAAGAAGGTCTGAACTTCTGGGAAACTGCCAATTTCTGCTGGAAGAAAATGGAGAGAGCAGAAATCTGGACCTTAATGGAACCTAGACATAAGCCCTTATCCACACCAGACTGGAGGAAACGTCCCAAGTGGCGCTCCGCAGGTGGATACGTGCAGTCCTCGCACCAGACGACATATCTTCTCCAGATATGATGATAGTGTTTGGATGTCTCAGGTTTCCTGGCCTGAACCATGGTAGCAATAACCTTTTTGGAAAGGCCCTTGTGAGTTAGGATGTTCTGCTCAACCTCCATGCCGTCAAACAAAGCCGCCGTCAGTCCGGGTAGACAAACTGACTTTGTTGAAGAAGATCTCTTCTTAGTGGCAGAGGCCAAGGGTCTTCGACGGACATGTCCAGAAGATCCACGTACCATGTCCTCTGAGGCCAATCCGGGGCAATCAGATTTGCCTGGACTCCTTAATTCCTGATTCGATTGAGCACCCTTGGGAGCAATGGAATCGGAGGAAACAGGTAGACCAGCCCGTAAGGCCAAGGCGACGTCAGTTCATCTAATGCCCTCACCTGATGGTCCCTGGTTCGTGAGCAAGACCAAGGAAGCTTTTTGTCTAGACGAGAAGCCATCATGTCTATTTGTGGGCAGTCCCACCGGTCGATCTGCTGAAACACCTGATGGTGAAGCCCCCAGTCTCCCGGGTGGAGATCGTGACAACTCAGGAAGTCCGCTTCCCAGTTGTCCATTCCCGGAATGAAGATTGCGGACAGTGCTCTTGCATTTCTTTCTGCACAGAGGCGAATCTTTGACACCTCTCGCATGGAGGCCCTGCTTTTTGTTCCTCCCTGTCGATTGATGTACGCTACTGCCGTGGCGTTGTCCAACTGTACCTGGATTGCGTGATCCCTGAGTAGAGGAGAGGCCTAAATCAGAGCATTGTAGATCGCCTGAAGGTCCAGAATGTTGATTGGAAGGAGGGCTTCGTGGGCTGACCACCTGCCCTGGAGCTGAGCCCCCTGGGTGACCGCTCTCCATCCTCTCAGACTCGCATCCGTCGCGAGGAGGATCCAATCCTGAATCCCAAAACTTCGGCCTTCCAGTGGGTTGCCAGACTGCAGCCACCACAGGATGGAAATCCTGGCCTGAGGTGACAGCCATATTATCCAGGGCACCTGAAGATGTGATCCGGACCACTTGCTCAGGAGATCCAAATGAAATGTTCTGGCATGGAACCTTACACACTGGATAGCCTAGTACGAGGCAACCCTCTTACCCAACAATCTTATGGAAAGATGGATGGAAATTCAAGTAGACCGGAGAACCATGCAGACCATCTCCCGAAGTGTTCTTGCTTTTTCCTCTGGGAGGAACACTTTCTGGGCCACAGTATCCAGCAACATTCCCAGGAACAGGAGCCGTTGCGTTGGCTCCAGGTGGGACTTCTGTAAATTGAGCATCCACCCATGGTGTGACAGAAGCTGAATAGTGCGATCTATATGGAGCAATAAAAGCTCACTGGATCTCACTTATATCAAGAGATCGTCCACATAAGGGATAACATTGACCCCCAGGACCCGGAGTTGGAACATCATCTCAGCCATCACCTTCATGAACACCCTCAGAGCTGTGGACAGGCTGAAAGGGTAGTGCCTGGAACTGGTAGTGATCGTTCAGTAGTGCAAACCTCAGGTAAGCCTGATGAGGTGGCCAAATCGAGATATTTAGCTAGGCATCCTTGATATCCAGGGAGACCATGAATTCTTGTTCTTCTAGACCCGTGATCACTGCTCACAAGGATTCCATCTTGAACCTGAAAACCTTCAGGTAAGGGTTCAAGGATTTCAGATTCAAAATGGGTCTTACCAAACCGTTCGGTTTCGGTACCATGAAAAGGTTGGAGTAGTAACCCTTTCCCTGTTGTTGTAGTGGCACTGGACCAACTTTAGGATGGCCTGTTGCAGCGTAACACGCGTATCCCCCAACGCTGGCAAGCTTGATTTAAAAAATCGTTGGGGAGGAGCGCCGTCGAACTCCAACTTGTAGCCTTGAGAAATTAGGTCCTTTACCCAGGTATCCTGGCAGGAACTTTCCCAGATGCAGCTAATCTGTTAGACCGAAAGGACTGAGTAGACGGCCCCGGGTAGGAACGTCTAGCTGGCGGGGCCCCAGAGGGGAGAAACATGGATTTCCCCACAGTAACTTTTGAAATCCACATATCCAATTCCACCCAGAAGAGCCATTACCCTGAAAAGGGGAGACACTGCAGACTGCGCTTGGACTCTGCGTCCGCTATCCACTGATGCAACCACAAAGCCCTGCGCGCTGACACTGCCATAGCAAATGTGTTAGCATTAATATTGCCTATCTCCTTGAGGGAGTCACACAGAACGCGTGCAGTGTCCTGAATGTGCTTTAGTAGAGTCACTGTAGTGACCAGGGACATATCCCCCGAGAGGCCCTCTTGAATCTGAGTAGCCTACGTATGAATGACATGCGTTATCCAGCAACCTGCTATGACCGGTCTTTGTAATATACCCGCTGCAGTGTAGTCTCTATTTTCCTATTCTCAGGGTCCTTTATGGTAAAGAAGCCCGGAGCTGGCAGTACCGCTTTTTTAGATAGGCGAGATACTGATACGACAACAGCTGGTGGTTCTTCCAAGATTGTCCTGCCTTCAGGAAAATCTTGGTATTTTTTATCTGGATTTTTCCAGGCTAACTTAAATAGGTCAAAAAAACAGAGTGTTGAGAAGGAAAATTTGCGCTTAAGATGTAAAGCAGCCCACAGCCAGTGGAAAAAGGTAACATCAGGACCTTAAACATACAACCCATACAAAAAGATACCACTGTTTATATAGGCGCTTAGTGACGAACTAGATGAACTTGATAGTTCTTTTGTTGTTCACAAAATGTTTCCTCAAACAGAAAACATATACAACAAATAGTGCAGATGGTACTATTCAGATATTATCATAGTACCGTTCTGTATGATAATATCTGAATAGTACCATCTGCACTATTTGTTGTATATGTTTTCTGTTTAAGGAAACATTTTGTGAACAACAAAAGAACTATCAAGTTCATCCAGTTCGTCACTAAGCGCCTATATAAACAGTGGTATCTTTTTGTATAACTTAAATAGGTCATCTAACTCTGCAGAATCGGGAAAGTGACACTGAGCTTGTTCTGTGTGAAGAAAAACGACTGGTGTGCCGCAGCATCCTCTAGAGGGAGTTTTAACATGTCCCGTATAGCTAAAATGAGGGGTTCAATATCCTGTGCAGAAGGGGAATCCCCAGTAACGGCATCCAATTCCTCCCCCTCCTCCTGTATCTTCTCATCAGAGTCTGAGAGTAAGGCAGGTAACCCACGTTTAAGTGGTCCTGAGTTAGAGAGGGGGGGGGGGGGGCTGTGGAACATCTGCCCTTGTGGCCAGGTCTGTAACAGCCTGCTGCAATAGTTTTTTTTTTTTTTGAGCATTAGCAGTGAGCTGAGATGACATACTCTGACATTACAGATTATATGGCACCTAGCCAGGAAGGCTCTTGCTACACCCCTGTACCAGTTTTCCTGCGTATTCTGAGTGTCTGGAGGAGCTATGTGTGCCTGCTGCTGCAGCTGTAAGCAGAGGAAGGCGCCAAAACGCTGTTGGTTCCACTCTGAGGATGCTCCGCCCCAAGTAATTGCACCGTAGTTTCAGTTATATTTATACTGGAAAAGTCTCCCTAGGAGTGTAAAAATAGGATTTTAATTACAAACCTGTAAATCTTTTTCTCATAGTCCGTAGAGGATACTGGGGTTCCATTTAGTACCATGGGGTACAGACGGGTCCACTAGGAGACATGGGCACTTTAAGAATTTGATAGTGTGGGCTGGCTCCTCCCTCTATGCCCCTCCTATCAGACTCAGTCTAGGAAACTGTGCCCGAGGAGATGGTCATACAATGAGAGAAGGATAGATAATGATAGTGGTGAGATTCCGAACCAGCACACACAAAACAGAGGAAAGCATATGCTAACCCAAGTTTAAACAGGAACAGCAACAGCTGAACCACAATACTTAACCAAGTAACAGTGCAGGAAGAACGAAGCACCGGGCGGGCGCCCAGTATCCTCTACGAACTACGAGTAAAAAGGATTTACCGGTAGGTAATTAAAATCCTATTTTCTCTTACGTCCTAGAGGATTCTTGGGTTCCATTTAGTACCATGGGGATGTACCAAAGCTGCCAAACTGGGTGGGGGAGTGCTGAGGTTCCTGCAGACTGATTGACCAAACTGAAGGTCCTCAGAGGTCAAAGTATCGAACTTGTAGAACTTAGCAAACGTGCTCGAACCAGACCAAGTAGCCGCTCAGCAGAGCTATAAAGCAGATACACCCCAGGCAGTCGCCCAGGAAGAACCAACCGACCTAGTAGAGGGGGCCTGTACAGATCTTGAAACCGGCAAACCTGCCTCTCACACCAAGAGACTTATTTCTTCCAAATACGGTGGTAATGTTTAGACGTTACCCCCTTCCTGGCTTGGATCATAGTAGGGATAACTTTGTTAGGTATCCCTCTTCTGGCTAGAATCAGCCGTTCAACTTCCATGCCGTCAAACGTAGCCGCGGTAAGTCATGATAGATGAACGGGCCCTATTGTAGAAGATCCTCGTGAAGAGGTAGAGGCCACGGATCTTCGAGAAGCATCTCCAGAAGGTCCGCGTTCCAGGCCCTTCTTGGCCAGTCCGGAGGAATGAGTATTGCTTGAAACTTTTCCCTTTTTAGTCTTTGGAGAATTCTTGGGATCAGAGGAAGTGGAGGAAATACGTACACTATCTGATAGACTCATGGAGTCGTCAGAGCATCTACCACCACTGCCTGTGGGTCTCTCGACCTGGAACAATACCGCTTGAACTTCTTGTTGAGACGAAAGGCCATCATGTCGATTTGTGGATAACACCACCAATGTGTCAAGCACCTGAACAATTCCGGGTGAAGGCCCCACTCCCCCAGGTGCAGGTCGTGTCTGCTGAGGAAGTCTGCTTCCCAGTTGTCTACTCCCGGAATGATGACCGCTGACGACACAGCGTGTTTTTCTGCCCAGAGGAGAATTCTTGACATCTGACATTGCTGCTCTGCTTTTCATTCCGCCCTGTCGGTTTATGTACGTCACTGCTGTCACATTATCCGACTGGACCTGAATGGCCCGATCGTGAAGATAAGAGGCCTGCAGAAGGGCGTTGTATATGGCCCTGAGTTCCAGAATGTTGATTGGAAGGATGACTTCCTGACTTGACCATCTTCCTTGTAACTGCACCCCCTGGGTGACTGCTCCCCAACATCTGAGGCTTGCGTCCGTGGTCAACAGGATCCAGTCCTGAATTCTGAACCACCAACCCTCAACGAGGTGAGAAATCTGTAGCCACCACAGAAAGGAGATCCTGGCTCTTAGCGACAGGACGGATCCTCTGGTGCATGTGAAGATGCGATCCGGACCATTTGTCCAACAGATCGAGCTGGAAGGGTCTTGCACGAAACCTTCCGTATTGAATCGCCTCCTAAGAGGCCACCATTTCTCCCAGAAGGCGAATGCATAGATGCACCGATATCCGGGTTGGCTTCAGGACATCCCGAACCATCGACTGGATTACCCAATGCCTTTTCCAACAGAAGGAACACTTTCTGCGACTCCGTGTCCATTATCATTCCCAGGAATGGGAGCCTCCGTGTTAGCTCTAGGTGAGATTTCGGAAGTTTCAGAATCCACCCGTGATCCTGGAGAAGTTTGGTTGAGAGACCAATGCTATCCAGCAGCCTCTCCCTGGACGGCGCCTTTATCAGAAGATCGTCCAGGTATGGAATTATGTTCACTTCCTGCTTGCGGAGTATAAATATCATCTCTGCCATCACTTTGGTGAACACCCTCAGTGCTGATGAGAGACCAAATGGCAGGGCCTGGAACTGGTAGTGACACTGCTGCAGTGCAAACCGTAGATAATTCTGATGAGGCAGCCAGATTGGAATGTGAAGGTACGCATCCTTGATATCCAGAGACACTAGGAATTCCCCTTCTTCCAGACCTGAGATCACCGCTCTCAGAGACTCGATCTTGAAATTGAACACTCTTAAGAACAGGTTCAAGGATTTGAGATTCAGAATAAGTCGTACCGAACCGTCCAGTTTCGGTACTACAAACAAGTTGGAATAGTAACTCCTTCTTGTGCAGAGGTGGAACAATGACTTGAGTCTGTACCAGTTTTTGGATGGCCTGTGTAAAGTTATACTTGCCTCTTGTGAAGCTGGTAAGCATGATTTGAAGAATCTGTGAGGGTGGAGCTCTTGGAACTCCAGTCTGTAGCCCTAAATAAGATCTATGACCCAGGGATCCATGCACGAACTTGACCAGATGTGACTGAAGAATTTTAGTCGTGCTCCCACGTGACAGTCCTCCAGGCATCGCGGTCCACCGTTATGCTGAAGGCTTTGAGGAAGCAGAGCCTGAGCTCTGTTCCTGATCACCTGCAGTTGCTGGTTTGCGTGGTTTACCTCTTGCGCCTCTGGAGGCTGTAGAAGCGCCTCTGGATTTTCCCTTAAACTTGGCTGTCCGAAAGGACTGTAAATTTGAAGCTGAATAAGCTTTCCTGGCTGGGGGAGCTGTGGAAGGAAGATACGTAGACTTACCTGCAGTAGCTTTGGAGATCCAGTTGTCTAGTTCGTCTCCAAACAAGGCCTCTCCTGTGAATGGTAGGCCTTCCACGCCTTTCCTGGAGTCCGCATCAGCAGTCCACTGGCGTAGCCACAAGCCCTTGCGTGCTGACACAGCCATAGCGGTGGTGCGTGCATTAAGCAAGCCCATCTCTTTTATGGCTTCTACCATAAAGTGTGCAGAGTTCTGTATATGCTGCAGGAGTAAAACAACATCCCCCTTAAACAAGGAATCTAACCCCTCAATTAGGTTACCTGACCATTTAGCAATGGCTTTTGTGATGCACGCACATGCAATATTGGGTCTCTTGGCCACCCCAGCAGCTGTGTACAGTGATTTGAGTGTAGTCTTAATTTTACAATCAGCCGTATCTTTTAGGGAGGCTGCACCAGGGGACAGGCAATACAATTTTTTGTGACAGCCTAGAGACTGATTCGTCCACTATCGGTGGATTTTCCCATTTTTTCCTATCCTCCAGAAGAAAAGGAAAAGATGAGAGCAACCTTTTCGGGATTTTAAATTTCTTATCAGGATTAACACACGGTTCTTCAAACAGGGTATTCAATTCCTTTGACGCAGGAAAAGTGACTGAGAACTTCTTTTTTACATTAAAATAAGATTTCTCACACTCCTGACACCTTGGGGGTCATTCCGACCCAATCGCACGCTGCACTTAATCGGAGCCGTGCGATCGGGTTGGAACTGCGCATGCACTGCGGACGCATTGCGTAGGTGCCCGTCGCCAGGCAGTAACGCCGCTAGCGAAGACAACGGTCGCAGAGGCGACAGCAAGAAGATTCACAGGAGGAAGGCATTCCAGGGAGTCAACTGACCATTTTCTGGGAGTGGTGCAGCGAACGCAGGCGTGTCCAGGCCTTTGGAGGGCAGATGTCTGACGTCAATGCCGGGATCATCAACACTGGATTCATCGCACAGGCTAAGTAACTTATACCCTGGTCTTGTTCTGCACAAAACTTTTTTTTGCATAGCAGGGCTGCACAAGTGATCGCAGCCTTGCTATGCAAAAAAACACTCCCCCATAGGCGGCGTCTAGTTGATCGCACGGGCTGCAAAAAGTTGCAGCGTGCGATCAACTTGGAATGACCCCCCTTATCAGGAATCTGCAGAACATCTGATAGCTTCTGTAACAGCCTCTTTTCCCTGTGACAGAGTAGCATTGCCCCCCTCCAAATCCACCTCCCCCTCCTCCATGTCTGACCCATCAGTGTCAGACTGCAGGATATGGGTTAGAGATCATTTTTTCGGACAAATGGGAGGGGATTGAGACGCTGGTTTGGGGACTGAGGGGTCTATTTACTAAGCCTTGGATGGAGATAAAGTCGCTGGAGATAAAGTACCAGCCAATCGGCTCCTAATTGTAATTTTTCAAACACAGCCTGTGGCATGACCGTTAGGAACCGATTGGCTGGTACTTTATCTCCAGCAACTTTATCTCCATCCAAGGCTTAGTAAATAGACCCCTAAGTCTCTATTCATAAACTCATCCACAGTCTGTCTTAAGTATTGCATCTTTCTCATTGCGGGATAGTTTTGTAGAAATATTTTAGATCATTCCCTTAATGGAAGTAACCCAATCCGGTTCAGCCTCGCTATTCTGGGAAGGTGCACTGCCCGGAGTACCCAGTAGTGAGCGCCCTGGTGAAGAGGAACACTCTGCTGTACAAGAAACACACTCTTTGTCTTACATAATGTAAATGTGACTGCACACACACAGGAAAAGGTTAAGCACAATTAACCCACAAAGAGCCCTTCAGGGAGACGCAGAGTTATTTGGAGCCAGCCCCCACCGCACCCTTATCGCTAATGCCAAGCTTGGCCGGGTCGCAAATTAAGTACCCTGATAGGGGACTTAGTACACTAATAAATCGCTGGCCCCCTGCTATGACCCCCTGGTACTGCTGAGGTAATCTGTAGTGTCTCCGGAGGAGCTGCGCGTCCCTGTCAGTCAGTGTCTGTGTCCACTGCAGAGGGAAAATGGAGCTGGTGAGCTGCTGGATCCGCTCATAGTGAAGGCCCCGCCCCTTCAATGGCGCGCGGTCTTCGCGCTTTTTTTTTATACTAGCTGAGGTAATCTGGTGCTTAAAATAAGAATTTACTCACCGGTAATTCTATTTCTCGTAGTCCGTAGTGGATGCTGGGAACTCCGTAAGGACCATGGGGAATAGACGGGCTCCGCAGGAGACTGGACACTCTAAAGAAAAGATTAGGTACTATCTGGTGTGCACTGGCTCCTCCCTCTATGCCCCTCCTCCAGACCTCAGTTAGGGAAACTGTGCCCGGACGAGCTGACATTACAAGGAAAGGAAATTTGAACCCAGGGTAAGACTCATACCAGCCACACCAATCACACCGTACAACTTGTGATAACCTTACCCAGTTAACAGTATGAACAACTGAGCCTCACTCAACGGATGGCTCATAACAATAACCCTTATTTAAGCAATAACTATATACACGTATTGCAGAAAGTCCGCACTTGGGACGGGCGCCCAGCATCCACTACGGACTACGAGAAATAGAATTACCGGTGAGTAAATTCTTATTTTCTCTGACGTCCTAGTGGATGCTGGGAACTCCGTAAGGACCATGGGGATTATACCAAAGCTCCCAAACGGGCGGGAGAGTGCGGATGACTCTGCAGCACCGAATGAGCAAACACAAGATCCTCCTCAGCCAGGGTATTAAACTTGTAGAACTTTGCAAATGTGTTTGAACCCAACCAAAGTAGCCGCTCGGCAAAGCTGTAAAGCCGAGACCCCTCGGGCAGCCGCCCAAGAAGAGCCCACCTTCCTTGTGGAATGGGCTTTTACTGATTTTGGATGCGGCAATCCAGCCGCAGAATGAGCTAGCTGAATCGTGCTACAGATCCAGCGCGCAATAGTTTGCTTTGAAGCAGGAGCACCCAGCTTGTTGGGTGCATGCAGAATAAACAGCGAGTCAGTCTTCCTGACTCCAGCCGTTCTGGAAACATATTTTCAAAGCCCTGACTACGTCCAGTAACTTGGAGTCCTCCAAGACCCGAGTAGCCGCAGGCACCACAATAGGTTGGTTCAAATGAAACGATGATACCACCTTTGGGAGAAATTGGGGACGAGTCCTCAATTCTGCCCTGTCCATATGGAAGATCAGATATGGGCTTTTACATGACAAAGCCGCCAATTCCGACACGCCTAGCCGATGCCAAGGCCAACAGCATGACCACTTTCCACGTGAGATACTTTAGTTCCACGGTCCTAAGTGGCTCAAACCAGTGGGATTTCAGGAAATCCAACACAACGTTAAGATCCCAGGGTGCCACTGGTGGCACAAAAGGGGGCTGAATATGCAGCACTCCCTTAACAAACGTCTGAACCTCAGGCAGTGAAGCCAGTTCATTTTGAAAGAAAATGGATAGGGACGAAATCTGGACCTTTATGGACCCCAATTTTAGGCCCATAGTCACCCCTGACTGTAGGAAGTGCAGGAATCGACCCAGCTGGAATTCCTCTGTAGGGGCCTTCCTGGCCTCACACCAAGCAACATATTTTCGCCATATACGGTGATAATGCTTCGCCGTCACGTCTTTCCTAGCCTTTATCAGCGTAGGAATAACTTCATCCGGAATGCCTTTTTCAGCTAGGATCCGGCGTTCAACCGCCATGCCGTCAAACGCAGCCGCGGTAAGTCTTGGAACAGACAGGGCCCTTGTTGCAGCAGGTCCTGTCTGAGAGGCAGAGGCCATGGGTCCTCTGTGCGCATTTCTTGCAGTTCCGGGTACCAAGTCCTTCTTGGCCAATCCGGAACAATGAGTATTGTTCTCACTCCTCTCTTTCTTACTATTCTCAGTACCTTGGGTATGAGAGGAAGAGGAGGAAACACATATACCGACTGGTACACCCACGGTGTTACTAGGGCGTCCACAGCTATCGCCTGAGGGTCCCTTGACCTGGCGCAATATCTTTTTAGCTTTTTGTTGAGGCAGGACGCCATCATGTCCACCTGTGGCAGTTCCCATCGCTTTGCGATCTGTGTGAAGACTTCTTGATGAAGTCCCTACTCTCCCGGGTGGAGGTCGTGTCTGCTGAGGAAGTCTGCTTCCCAGTTGTCCACTCCCGGAATGAACACTGCTGACAGTGCTTGCACGTGATTCTCCGCCCACCGAAGAATCTTTGTGGCTTCCGCCATTGCCATCCTGCTTCTTGTGCCGCCCTGGCGGTTTACATGGGCGACCGCCGTGATGTTGTCTGACTGAATCAGTACTGGCCGGTTTCGAAGCAGGGGCTCTGCTTGACTCAGGGCATTGTAAATGGCCCTTAGTTCCAGTATATTTATGTGTAGAGAAGTCTCCAGACTTGACCACAGCCCTTGGAAGTCTCTTCCCTGAGTGACTGCCCCCCACCCTTGGAGGCTTGCATCCGTGGTCACCAGGACCCAGTCCTGTATGCCGAACCTGCGGCCCTCGAGAAGGTGAGCACTCTGCAGCCACCACAGAAGAGACACCCTGACCCTTGGGGACAGGGTGTTCAGCCGATGCATCTGAAGATGCGATCCGGACCACTTGTCCAACAGATCCCACTAAAAGATCCTCGCATGGAACCTGCCGAAGGGAATGGCTTCGTATGAAGCCACCATCTTTCCCAGGACTCGCGTGCAGTGATGCACCGATACCTGTTTTGGTTTCAGGAGGTCCCTGACCAGAGATGCTAGTCCTGGGCCTTCTCCACCGGGAGAAACACCTTCTTCTGTTCTGTGTCCAGAATCATGCCCAGGAAAAGCAGACGCGTCGTAGGAATCAGCTGCGACTTTGGAACATTCAGAATCCAGCCGTGCTGTTGCAACACTTCCTGAGAGAGTGCTACGCTGATCAACAACTGCTCCCCGGACCTCGCCTTTATGAGATCGTCCAAGTACGGGATAATTATAACTCCCTTCTGCCGAAGGAGTATCATCATTTCGGCCATTACCTTGGTAAATATTCTCGGTGCCGTGGACAGGCCAAACGGCAACGTCTGGAACTGGTAATGACAGTCCTGTACCACAAACCTGAGGTACTCCTGGTGAGGTGGGTAAATGGGGACATGCAAGTAAGCATCTTTGATGTCCAGTGACACCATAAAATCCCCCTCTTCCAGGCTTGCAATAACCGCTCTGAGCGATTCCATTTTGAACTTGAATTTCTTTATATAAGTGTTCAAGGATTTTAAATTCAGAATGGGTCTCACCGAACCGTCCGGTTTCGGTACCACAAACATTGTGGAATAGTAACCCCTTCCCTGTTGAAGGAGGGGGACCCTGACAATCACTTGCTGGAGGTACAGCTTGTGAATTGCCGCCAGTACTACCTCCCTTTCCATAGGGGAAGCTGGCAAGGCTGATTTGAGGTAACGGCGGGGGGAGTCGCTTCGAATTCCAACTTGTATCCCTGAGATACAATTTGTATAGCCCAGAGATCCACCTGTGAGCGAACCCACTGGTTGCTGAAGATTCGGAGACGCGCCCCCACCGCACCTGGCTCCGCCTGTGGAGCCCCAACGTCATGCGGTGGACCTAGTGGAAGCAGGGGAGGACTTTTGTTCCTGGGAATTGGCTGCATGGTGCAGCTTCTTACCTCTACCCCTGCCTCTGGCAAGAAAGGATGCGCCCCTGACCCTCTTGCCTTTTTGGGAACGAAAGGACTGCATTTGATAATACGGTGCTTTCTTAGGCTGTGAGGAAACCTGAGGCAAGAAAGTCGACTTTCCAGCTGTCGCTGTAGACACGAGGTCCGACAGACCGTCCCCAAACAATTCCTCACCCTTATAAGGCAAAACCTCCATGTGTTTTTTAGAATCAGCATCTCCTGTCCATTGCCGAGTCCATAAGACCCTCCTGGCAGAAATGGACATAGCATTAATTCTAGAGCCCAGCAGGCAAATGTCCCTCTGAGCATCCCGCATATATAAGACGACGTCTTTGATATGGCCCAGGGTTAGCAAAACAGTATCTCTGTCGAGGGAATCTATGTCGTCTAACAGAGTATCTGTCCACGCTGCTACAGCACTACACATCCAGGCTGAAGCAATAGCAGGTCTCAGTAGAGTACCAGAGTATGTATACACTGACTTCAGGATAGCTTCCTGCTTTCTATCCGCAGGCTCCTTTAGGGCGGCCGTATCCTGAGACGGCAGGGCCACCTTTTTAGATAAGCGTGTCAGCGCCTTGTCCACCCTAGAGGATGTTTCCCAACGTAACCTGTCCGTTGGCGGGAAAGGGTACGCCATCAATAACCTCTTAGAAATCACTAATTTCTTATCAGGGGAACTCCACGCTTCTTCAAACAATTCATTTAATTCATCAGATGGGGGAAAAGTCACTGGCTGCTTTTTCTCCCCAAACATATAAACCCTCTTGGTATTAACAGGGTCAATCTCAGATATGTGTAATACATCTTTCATTGCAATAATCATGTATCGGATGGCCTTGGTCATTTTAGACTGTAAATGTGCCTCATCATCGTCGACACTGGAGTCGGACTCCGTGTCGACATATGTGTCATCCATCTGAGATAGAGGGCGTTTATGAGCCCCTGACGGTTTCTGAGTCGCCTGGGCAGGCGCGGGCTGAGACCCCGGCTGTCCCAAGGCTGCAGCGTCATCAAACCTTTTATGTAAGGAGTTTACATTGTCATTTAAGACCTTCCACATATCCATCCAATCAGGTGTCGGCCCCGACGGGGGCGACACCACACTTATCTGCCCTTGCTCCGCCTCCACGTAACCTTCCTCATCAAACATGTCGACACAGCCGTACCGACACACCGCACACACACAGGGAATGCTCAGACTGAGGACAGGACCCCACAAAGTCCTTTGGGGTGACAGAGAGAGAGTATGCCAGCACACACCACAGCGCTATATAACACAGGGATTCTCACTGATAATAAGGGATTTACCCAATAGCTGCTTTATATGTCTTATTTGCGCCTAAATTTATGTGCCCCCCCTCTCTTTTTAACCCGTCTTGTACCTGGATACTGCAGGGGAGAGCCTGGGGAGCTGCTTCCAGCGGAGCTGTGAAGAGAAAATGGCGCTGGTGTGCTGAGGAAGAAGGCCCCGCCCCCTCAGTGGCGGGCTTCTGTCCCGCTTTCTGTGTGAAAAAATGGCGGGGTTTTTTACATATATACAGTGCCAGACTGTATATATGTATTTTTATGCCAAAAGGTACTTCAATTGCAGCCCAGTGCGCCCCCCCCCCCCACAGCGCCCTGCACCCTACAGTGACCGGAGTGTGTAAGTGTGCTGGGAGCAATGGCGCACAGCTGTGGTGCTGTGCGCTACCTTAATGAAGACAGGAGTCTTCAGCCGCCGATTTCGTCGTCTTCAAGCTTCTGTTCTACTGGCTCTGCGAGGGGGACGGCGGCGCGGCTCCGGGAACGGACGATCGAGGACAGGTGCCTGTGTTCGAACCCTCTGGAGCTAATGGTGTCCAGTAGCCTAAGAAGCACAAGCTAGCTGCAAGCAGGTAGGTTTGCTTCTCTCCCCTTAGTCCCACGTAGCAGTGAGTCTGTTGCCAGCAGAAGCTCACTGAAAATAAAAAACCTAATAAATACTTTCTTTACTAGTAAGCTCAGGAGAGCCCACTAGGAGCACCCAGCTCTGGCTGGGCACAGATTCTAACTGAGGTCTGGAGGAGGGGCATAGAGGGAGGAGCCAATGCACACCAGATAGTACCTAATCTTTTCTTTAGAGTGCCCAGTCTCCTGCGGAGCCCGTCTATTCCCCATGGTCCTTACGGAGTTCCCAGCATCCACTAGGACGTCAGAGAAAATGGAGAAAAACACGTTTTAAGGTAGTTTTTGCCAGTGTGGGTACTGTGTACAGTGTACTGAGACGCAGCTGTGTACTGTGTCTGGAGACGCATTCCACCCCAGTTAGAAGCCGTGCATCTCCGTACCCTCATGCCGCCATAATGGCCAGCGACCCGCTAGCCGGGACGACGGCTTAGTACTCACCACACTTCATTCTTCTGGCTCTGTTAGGGGTGGCAGCGTGCCGCGGGAATGGACGCTCGTTATGGTGGGGCTTGCGAATAGTTCCCTCAGGAGCTCATTGTCCTGTCAGCGGGGAACAGGACCATTAACCCTTCAAGAGGTTGGGCACCCCCCCACTCTAAGTCCCACGAAGCAGACAGGCTGGTGCTAACCAGTCCTGCCTGAAAATCAACATATAAAATAAATGCAGAAAACTCTTCAGGAGCTTCCATAAGCGTGACCGGCTCTTCCGGGCACATTTTCTAAACTGAGTCTGGTAGGAGGGGTATAGAGGGAGGAGCTAGCCCACACTATCAAATTCTTAAAGTGACCATGGCTCCTAGTGGACCTGTCTATACACCATGGTACTAAATGGAACCCCAGTATCCTCTAGGACACAGCAGGGCCCCGTTTTAGACTTACCACTGTCATCACTTTCAGGCTATTGTTAATGGTGTGCGATGTGCTGCGACTGTGACAGGTAAGGCGCAGTGCCCCGCTGTACAACCTCTCAGGTCAGGAGGGGAAGCGTCTCTGACACCTTACAGACCCCCCCTTCCCTTTAACTCCCACGAAGCAGGTATGCTGCAGCCCAAACAGCATATCGAAAATAACATTTTAAAATAAACTGAAGAAAACTCTCTGGATCTCCAGAGTGTGCATCCTCTCCTGAGGGCACTTTTTTCTAAACGGTCTGTGGGAGGGGGCATAAAGGGGAGTAGCAAGCACACCCAGTGAAGAACCGGCACCTTTGAACCCCGTCTATACCACATCGTACTAGGGCCCTCATTCCGAGTTGATCGCTCGCTAGCTGTTTAGCAGCAGTTCAAACGCTAAGCCGCCGCCCTCTGTTAGTGTATCTTAGCAGAAGTGCGAACGAAAGGATAGCAGAACTGCTCCAAAAAAAGATTGTGCAGTTTCTGAGTAGCTTGAGACTTACTCCTAGCTAGCGATCACTTCAGACTGTTTGGTTCCTGTTTTGACGTCACAAACACGCCTTGCGTTCGGCCAGCCACACCTCCATTTTCCCAGCCACTCCTGTGTTTTTATCCGGCACGCCTGCGTTTTTACACACACTCCCCGAAAACGGTCAGTTACCACCCAGACACACCCACTTCCTGTCAATCACTCAGCGGTCAGCAGTGCGACTGAAAAGCGTCGCTAGACCCTGTGTGAAACTGCATCGGCTTTTGTAAAAGTACATCGCGCGTGCGCACTGCGCCCCATACGCATGCGCAGAAGTGCCGCTTTTTTACCTAATCGCTGCGCTGCGAACGAAAGCAGCTAGCGATCAACTCGGAATGAGGGCCTAGATTCCCCCAATATCCCTTTTGGTTTATTTAATTTTTCTCTAGAATCCATAACAAAAACCTATAACCACCAGTACACGAAGGGCTGGATTCGCTAAGCTGCTGCTTCTCAGTGGGTTAAATCCTTGAAATTTAAAGCAGCACTAATAAGTACAAAATGTGGCATGTTTTTAACTTAATATTAGTCTGTGGGGGCCCAAGTCAATTACAATATATATATATATATATATACCAACTAGGACAAATGAGGCGGCACTCAGAGTCTTCAAACAAGTGAAAAATTGTAATGGTGCTTCAACGTTTCGGGGTCTCCCCCTTCGTCAGGAATAATGCAGTGCAAAATACAATGTGTTTAAATAGAACTTACCCTCCTTCAGGAACATCCCATCCAGCGTGCATCCGTGGCCGCGCCATCCCGGCGCCCAGCCCGCCGTCCTCAGCGTCTCAGCGGAAGTGACGCGTCGGCGCCTGGAGGCGCGTCCACGGGCCCGCTGCCTAGCAACAGAGAGGGATGTAAACACCCATTAGTGATACAGGGACGTGAACTTTGCTTTGAGTCACTGTTCCCGTGTCTATACAATTATCATACAACGAAGATAAAAATTAGTGTACTCTCTTAAAATAGTGCTAGACAATAAAACATTAATAACATGTGCATATACACAACTTTTTTTAAAAAATTTCAGGCAATTAGTGAAAAACACAAAGTGACAGTTAATAATACACAACACAATATCTCATTGACATGCCCAGATGAAACCACCCTTTTGACTCCACCATACTCTATTCATATTTATACTAATGGTGCCGACACTGAGCATGGAGTTTTACAGATATCCTGCGCAAATTTTAAATTTTATGTTTTATGTCATCCTGCTAACTATAGACACAGGAACAGCTATCCTGTCTTAGATAAAGTTAATAAGCCCCAGATTGTCATTTAACCCATCAGGTCTAAGTGTGTTTAACCTATGGATCCATCTAGACTCTAGTTGTAGGAGTTTTTTTCCCCTATTACCTCCTCGCATAGACTCAGGCACATGGTCTATGATTCTGTGTTTAAAGGTGATCCTGTGAGGTGGTTATGTCCCATTAAAAAGGAATATAACTTCAACTAACTTCGACCTAAAATGTCATTCTATATTGTGATGAAATCTGTTTAGATACCAAATAAATTGAAAACGTACTTGAGATTGGATATAGTATTGAGATCCCTAGCCTGTCAAAACCTTTGGTAATCCAATCTATTATAAGAATTGATTGTTAACCCCTGATGAAGTCCTAACGGACGAAACGCGTTGGGTTTCGTGATTTCGGACAAAAAAGCTTTCACCACAAACATCGGGTTGGAGATATATCCCTTCAAAATTCTGATCGTGATCACCTGACTGTGAAATCCCCTCATAAATTGAAAGATTTTTATATATAGAATTGTCATACCACTATATAGAATTTTTAGTAATCTGTACCTTTTAGACGAATGTTTAAGTTGTATATGTCAGTATGTACATGAATAAATAATTTTTATAGTTATTCTAAAGGCAAATTGTCTCCCACTAGAATCTTTTTTCCTTTTATATATATATATATATATATATATATATATATATATATATATATATATATACACAGGGTGGTCCATAAGTGTGGAAACACTCTTATAAAAAGAAAATGAGTAAGGAAATATTAATTCAGTGTCTACAGATATGATATGAGAGTGGGGGGTAACTTTATACGGTATGTTACATATATGGCGGCCATCTTGAAGTTTGCCATCTTGGATGCACCTAAATTTTTTTAATTGGGAAGGTAGTCATATGTCAAACAGATACAGAATTTCATAAAGGTGTTTTACACACATATGGACGACCCTGTATATCTATAAAAATAAGAATTTACTTACCGATAATAAGATTTTACTTACCGATAAATCTATTTCTCGTAGTCCGTAGTGGATGCTGGGGACTCCGTCAGGACCATGGGGAATAGCGGCTCCGCAGGAGACAGGGCACAAAAGCAAGCTTTTAGGATCACATGGTGTGTACTGGCTCCTCCCCCTATGACCCTCCTCCAAGCCTCAGTTAGGTACTGTGCCCGGACGAGCGTACACAATAAGGAAGGATCTTGAATCCCGGGTAAGACCCAAACCAGCCACACCAA
Organism: Pseudophryne corroboree; assembly: GCF_028390025.1. Lineage (NCBI taxonomy): Eukaryota > Metazoa > Chordata > Amphibia > Anura > Myobatrachidae > Pseudophryne > Pseudophryne corroboree. Next base: position 90,456,790 of record NC_086452.1, read on the forward strand.
TCACACCGTACAACTTGTGATCTGAACCCAGTTAACAGTATGATAACAATGAAGTAGCCTCTAAAAAAGATGGCTCACAACAATAATAACCCGATTTTTGTAACAATAACTATGTACAAGTAATGCAGACAATCCGCACTTGGGATGGGCGCCCAGCATCCACTACGGACTACGAGAAATAGATTTATCGGTAAGTAAAATCTTATTTTCTCTAACGTCCTAGTGGATGCTGGGGACTCCGTCAGGACCATGGGGATTATACCAAAGCTCCCAAACGGGCGGGAGAGTGCGGGTGACTCTGCAGCACCGAATGAGAGAACTCCAGGTCCTCCTCAGCCAGGGTATCAAATTTGTAGAATTTTACAAACGTGTTCCCCCCTGACCACGTAGCTGCTCGGCAAAATTTTAAAGCCGAGACCCCCTCGGGCATCCGCCCAAGATGAGCCCACCTTCCTTGTGGAATGGGCATTGACAGATTTTGGCTGTGGCAGGCCTGCCACAGACTGTGCAAGCTGAATTGTACTACAAATCCAACGAGCAATAGTCTGCTTAGAAGCAGGAGCACCCATCTTTTGGGGTGCATACAATATAAACAGCAAATCAGACTTTCTGACTCCAGCCGTCCTGGAAATATATATATATATATATATCTATTTTTAGGGCCCCGACAACGTCTAGCAACTTGGAGTCCTCCAAGTCCCTAGTAGCCGCAGGCACCACAATATGTTGTTTCAGGCGAAACGCTGACACCACCTTAGGAAGAAACTGGGGACGAGTCCGCAGTTCTGCCCTGTCCGAATGGAAAAACAAATATGAGCTTTTTTTTTTAAGACAAAGCCCCCAATTCTGACAATCGCCTGGCCGAGGCCAGGGCCACAACATGGTCCCTTTCCATGTGAGATATTTCAAATCCACAGATTTGATCGGTTCAAACCAATATGATTTGAGGAATCCCAACACTACGTTGAGATCCCACGGTGCCACTGGAGGCACACAAGGGGCTGTATATGCAATACTCCCTTGACAAACGTCTGGACTTCAGGAATTGAAGCCAATTTTTTCTGGAAGAAAATCTACAGGGCCGAAACTTGAACCTTAATGGACCCCAATTTGAGGCTCATAGACACTCCTGTTTTCAGGAAGTGCAGAAATCGACCTAGTTGAAATTTATTTATTTTTTTCGTGGGGCCTTCCTGGCCTCACCCACGCAACATATTTTCACCACATGTGGTGATAACGTTGTGCGGTCACCTCCTTCCTGTCTTTGACCAGGGTAGGTATGACCTCTTCCGGAATGCCTTTTCCCTTAGGATCCGGTGTTCAACCGCCATGCCGTCAAACGCAGTCGCGGTAAGTCTTGGAACAGACAAGGTCCCTGCTGGAGCAGGTCCTTTCTTAGAGGCAGATGCCACGGTTCCTCTTGGAACAGACATGGTTCTTGCTGAAAGCAAATCCCATCTTAGCTCCCGAGGCCATTAGTCCTCTGTGAGCATCTCTTGAAGTTCCGGGTACCAAGTCCCTCTTGGCCAATCCGGAGCCACGAGTATAGTTCTTACTCCTCTACGTCTTATAATTCTCAATACCTTGGTTATGAGAAGCAGAAGAGGGAACACATACACCGACTGTTACACCCACGGTGTTACCAGGACGTCCACAGCTATCGCCTGAAGGTCCCGTTTTTTGTTCGGGCGGGACGCCATCATTTCCACCTTTGGTCTTTCCCAACGGTTCACAATCATGCGGAAAACTTCCCGATGAAGTTCCCACTCTCCCGGGTGGAGGTCGTGCCTGCTGAGGAAGTCTGCTTCCCAGTCGTCCACTCCCGGAATGAACACTGCTGACAGTGCTATCACATGATTTTCCGTCTAGCGAAAAATCCTTGCAGTTTTGACCACTGCCCTCCTGCTTCTTGTGCCGCCCTATCTGTTTACGTGGGCGACTGCCGTGATGTTATCCCACTGGATCAATACCGGCTGACCTTGAAGCAGAGGCCTTGCTAAGCTTATAGCATTACAAATTTGCTCTTAGCTCCAGTATATTTATGTGGAGAGAATTCTCCAGACTTGATCACACTCCCTGGAAATTTTTTTCCTTGTGTGACTGCACCCCAGCCTCTCAGGCTGGCCTCCGTGGTTACCAGCATCCAATCCTGAATGCCGAATCTGCGGCCCTCTAGAAGATGAGCACTCTGTAATCACCACAGGAGAGACACCCTTGTCCTTGGATATAGGGTTATCCGCCGATGCATCTGAAGATGCGATCCGGACCATTTGTCCAGCAGATCCCACTGAAGAGTTCTTGCGTGAAATCTGCCGAATGGAAGCGCTTCGTAATAAGCCACCATTTTTTACCAGGACTCTTGTGCAATGATGCACTGACACTTTTCCTGGTTTTAGGAGGATCCCGATTAGCTCGGATAACTCCCTGGCTTTCTCCTCTGGGAGAAACACCCTTTTCCTGGACTGTGTCCAGAATCATCCCTAGGACCAGCAGACGTGTCGTCGGAACAACTGCGGTTTTGGAATATTTAGAATCCACCCGTGCTGTCGTAGAACTACTTGAGATAGTGCTACTCCGACCTCCAACTGTTCTCTGGACCTTGTTCTTATCAGGAGGTCGTCCATTTTCTTTGAAGACGAATCCTCATTTCGGTCATTACCTTGGTAAAGACCCGGGGTGCCTTGGACACTCCAACGGCATCGTCTGAAACTGATAGTGACAGTTCTGTACCACGAACCTGAGGTACCCTTGGTGAGAAAAGCAAATTTTGGGACATGGAGGTAAGCATCCCTGATGTCCCGGGACACCATATAGTCCCCTTGTTCCCAGTTCGCTATCACTGCTCTGAGTGACTCCATCTGGATTTGAACCCTTGTAAGTGTTCAAATTTTTCAGATTTAGAATCGGTCTCACCTAGCCTTCTGGCTTCAGTACCACCCTATAGTGTGGAACAATACCCCTTTCCTTGTTGTAGGAGGGGTAATTTTATTATCACCTGCTGGGAATACAGCTTGTGAATTGTTTTCAATACTGCCTCCCTGTCGGAGGGGGACATTGGTACAGCAGACTACAGGAACCTGCGAGGGGGGAAACGCCTCGACATTCCAATCTGTGCCCCTTTGATACTACTTGTAGGATCCAGGGGTCCTGTACGGTCCCAGCGTCATGCTGAGAACTTAGTAGAAGCGGTGGAGGGCTTCTGTTACTGGGAATGGACTGCCTGCTGCAGTCTTCTTCCCTTTCCTCTATCCCTGGCAGATATCTTATAGGGACGAAAAGACTGAGGCTGAAAAGACGGTGTCTTTTTCTGCAGAGATGTGACTTAGGGTAAAAAACGGTGGATCTTCCAGCAGTTGCCGTGGCCACCAGGTCCCATGGACCGACCCCAAATAACTCCTCCCCTTTTATACGGCAATACATCTTTGTGCCGTTTGGAATCTGCATCCCCTGACCACTGTCGTGTCCATAAACATCTTCTTGCAGATATGGACATCGCATTTACTCTTGATGCCAGAGTGCAAATATCCCTCTGCGCATCTCGTATATATAGAAATGCATACTTTAAATGCTCTATAGTCAATAAAATACTGTCCCTGTCAAGGGTATCAATATTTTTTAGTCAGGGAATCCGACCAAGCCACCTCAGCTCTGCACATCCAGGCTGAGGCGATCGCTGGTCACAGTATAACACCAGCATGTGTGTGTATACTTTTTAGGATATTTTTCTGATAAGCATGTGAGCGCCTTATCCACCCTGAGGGGTGTTTCCCAATGCGCCTTAACTTCTGGCGGGAAAGGGTATACCGCCAATAATTTTCTATCAGGGGAAACCCACGCATCATCACACACTTCATTTAATTTATCTGATTCAGGAAAAACTACAGGTAGTTTTTTCACCTCACACATAATACCCTTCTTTGTGGTACTCGGAGTATCAGAAATATGTAACACCTCCTTCATTGCCCTTAACGTGTGGCCCTAAAGGAAAATACGTTTGTTTCTTCACCGTCGACACTGAAATCAGTGTCCGTGTCTGGGTCTATGTCGACCGACTGAGGTAAATGGGCGTTTTTACAAGCCCCTGACGGTGTCTGAGACGCCTGGACCGGTACTAATTTGTTCGCCGGCCGTCTCATGTCGTCAACCCACTTGCAGCGTGTTGACATTATCACGTAATTCCATAAGTAAGCCATCCATTCCGGTGTCGACTCCCTAGAGAGTGACATCACCATTACAGGCAATTTGCTCCGCCTCCTCACCAACATTTTCCTCATACATGTCGACACACACGTACCGACATACAGCACACACATAGGGAATGCTCTGATAGAGGACAGGACCCACTAGCCCTTTGGGGAGACAGAGGGAGAGTTTGCCAGCACACACCAAAATGCTATAATTATACAGGGACAACCCTTATATAAGTGTTCCTCCCATATAGCATTTAATATATATGTATATCGCCAAATCAGTGCCCCCCCTCTCTGTTTTAACCCTGTTTCTGTAGTGCAGTGCAGGGGAGAGCCTGGGAGCCTTCCCCTCAGCCTTTCTGTGAGGGAAAATGGCGCTGTGTGCTGAGGAGAATAGGCCCCGCCCCCTTTTCGGCGGGCTTCTTCTCCGGAGATTGTGAAGTCTGGCAGGGGTTAAATACATCCATATAGCCTCAAGGGCTATATGTGATGTATTTTTCGCCATACAGGTATTCTACATTGCTGCCAGGGCGCCCCCCCCCCCCGCGCCCTGCACCCTCCGTGATCGCTGTGGGAAGTGTGCTGACAGACAATGGCGCACAGCTGCAGTGCTGTGCGCTACCTGAGGAAGACTGAAAAGTCTTCTGCCGCCTGGTTCCGGACCTCTTCAATCTTCAGCATCTGCAAGGGGGTCGGCGGCGCGGCTCCGGGACGAACCCCAGGGCGAGACCTGTGTTCCGACTCCCTCTGAAGCTAATGGTGTCCAGTAGCCTAAGAATCCAATCCATCCTGCACGCAGGTGAGTTGAAATTCTCTCCCCTAAGTCCCTCGATGCAGTGAGCCTGTTGCCAGCAGGACTCACTGAAAATAAAGAACCTAAAAACTTTTTCTAAGCAACTCTTTAAGAGAGCCACCTAGATTGCACCCTTCTCGGACGGGCACAAAAACCTAACTGAGGCTTGGAGGAGGGTCATAGGGGGAGGAGCCAGTACACACCATGTGATCCTAAAAGCTTGCTTTTGTGCCCTGTCTCCTGCGGAGCCGCTATTCCCCATGGTCCTGACGGAGTCCCCAGCATCCACTAGGACGTTAGAGAAAATTCTATTTCTCGGAGTCCGTAGTGGATGCTGGGGTTCCTGAAAGGACCATGGGGAATAGCGGCTCCGCAGGAGACAGGGCACAAAAGTAAAGCTTTCCGATCAGGTGGTGTGCACTGGCTCCTCCCCCTATGACCCTCCTCCAAGCCAGTTAGGTACTGTGCCCGGACGAGCGTACACAATAAGGGAGGAATTTTGAATCCCGGGTAAGACTCATACCAGCCACACCAATCACACCGTACAACTTGTGATCAAACCCAGTTAACAGTATGATAACAGAGGAGCCTCTGAAAGATGGCTTCCTAAACAATAACCCGAATTAGTTAACAATAACTATGTACAATTATTGCAGATAATCCGCACTTGGGATGGGCGCCCAGCATCCACTACGGACTCCGAGAAATAGAATTATCGGTAAGTAAATTCTTATTTTCTCTATCGTCCTAGTGGATGCTGGGGTTCCTGAAAGGACCATGGGGATTATACCAAAGCTCCCAAACGGGCGGGAGAGTGCGGATGACTCTGCAGCACCGAATGAGAGAACTCCAGGTCCTCCTTAGCCAGAGTATCAAATTTGTAAAATTTTACAAACGTGTTCTCCCCTGACCACGTAGCTGCTCGGCAAAGTTGTAATGCCGAGACCCCTCGGGCAGCCGCCCAAGATGAGCCCACCTTCCTTGTGGAGTGGGCCTTTACAGATTTAGGCTGTGGCAGGCCTGCCACAGAATGTGCAAGTTGGATTGTGCTACAGATCCAACGAGCAATCGTCTGCTTAGACGCAGGAGCACCCATCTTGTTGGGTGCATACAATATAAACAACGAGTCAGATTTTCTGACTCCAGCTGTCCTTGCAATATATATTTTTAATGCTCTGACAACGTCCAGTAACTTGGAGTCCTCCAAGTCACTTGTAGCCGCAGGCACTACAATAGGCTGGTTCAGATGAAATGCTGACACCACCTTAGGGAGAAAATGCGGACGAGTCCGCAGTTCTGCCCTGTCCGAATGGAAAATCAGATATGGGCTTTTGTAAGATAAAGCTGCCAGTTCTGACACTCTCCTGGCCGAAGCCAGGGCTAGTAACATGGTCACTTTCCATGTGAGATATTTTAAATCCACCTTTTTTAGTGGTTCAAACCAATGAGATTTTAGAAATTCCAAAACCACATTGAGATCCCACGGTGCCACTGGAGGCACCACAGGAGGCTGTATATGCAGCACTCCCTTAACAAAAGTCTGGACTTCAGGAACTGAAGCCAATTCTTTTTGAAAGAAAATCGACAGGGCCGAAATTTGAACCTTAATAGATCCCAATTTGAGACCCATAGACAATCCTGATTGCAGGAAATGTAGGAATCGACCCAGTTGAAATTCCTCCGTCGGAGCACTCCGATCCTCGCACCACGCAACATATCTTCGCCAAATACGGTGATAGTGTTGCACGGTTACTTCCTTCCTTGCTTTAATCAAAGTAGGAATGACTTCTTCCGGCATGCCTTTTTCCTTTAGGATCCGGCGTTCAACCGCCATGCCGTCAAACGCAGCCGCGGTAAGTCTTGAAACAGACAGGGACCCTGCTGAAGCAAGTCCCTCCTTAGAGGTAGAGGCCACGGATCTTCCGTGATCATCTCTTGAAGTTCCGGGTACCAAGTCCTTCTTGGCCAATCCGGAACCACTAGTATCGTTCTTACGCCTCTTTGCCGTATAATTCTCAATACTTTTGGTATGAGAGGCAGAGGAGGAAACACATACACCGACTGGTACACCCAAGGCGTTACCAGCGCGTCCACAGCTATTGCCTGCGGATCTCTTGACCTGGCGCAATACCTGTCCAGTTTTTTGTTGAGGCGAGACGCCATCATGTCCACCATTGGTCTTTCCCAACGGGTTACCAGCATGTGGAAGACTTCCGGATGAAGTCCCCACTCTCCCGGGTGAAGGTCGTGTCTGCTGAGGAAGTCTGCTTCCCAGTTGTCCACTCCCGGGATGAACACTGCTGACAGTGCTATCACATGATTCTCTGCCCAGCGAAGAATCCTTGCAGCTTCTGCCATTGCACACCTGCTTCTTGTGCCGCCCTGTCTGTTTACATGGGCGACTGCCGTGATGTTGTCCGACTGGATCAACACCGGTTTTCCTTGAAGCAGAGGTTCTGCCTGGCTTAGAGCATTGTAGATTGCTCTTAGTTCCAGAATGTTTATGTGAAGAGACGTTTCCAGGCTCGTCCACACTCCCTGGAAGTTTCTTCCTTGTGTGACTGCTCCCCAGCCTCTCAGGCTGGCGTCCGTGGTCACCAGGATCCAATCCTGTATGCCGAATCTGCGGCCCTCCAATAGATGAGCACTCTGCAACCACCACAGAAGAGATACCCTTGTCCTTGGAGACAGGGTTATCCGCTGGTGCATCTGAAGATGCGACCCTGACCATTTGTCCAACAGATCCCTCTGGAAAATTCGTGCATGGAATCTGCCGAATGGAATTGCTTCGTAAGAAGCCACCATTTTTCCCAGGACTCTTGTGCATTGATGTACAGACACCTTTCCTGGTTTTAGGAGGTTCCTGACAAGCTCGGATAACTCCTTGGCTTTTTCCTCCGGGAGAAAAACCTTTTTCTGAACCGTGTCCAGAATCATCCCTAGGAACAGCAGACGAGTTGTCGGCATTAACTGGGATTTTGGAATATTCAGAATCCAGCCGTGCTGTTTTAGCACTTCTTGAGACAGTGCTAATCCCCTCTCTAGCTGTTCTCTGGACCTTGCCCTTATTAGGAGATCGTCCAAGTATGGGATAATTAATACGCCTTTTCTTCGAAGAAGAATCATCATCTCGGCCATTACCTTTGTAAAGACCCGAGGTGCCGTGGACAATCCGAACGGCAGCGTCTGAAACTGATAGTGACAGTTTTGTACAACGAACCTGAGGTACCCCTGGTGTGAGGGGTAAATTGGAACGTGGAGGTACGCATCCTTGATGTCCAAGGACACCATAAAGTCCCCTTCTTCCAGGTTCGCTATCACTGCTCTGAGTGACTCCATTTTGAACTTGAACTTCTTTATGTACAGGTTCAAGGACTTCAGATTTAGAATAGGTCTTACCGAGCCGTCCGGCTTCGGTACCACAAATAGAGTGGAATAATACCCCTTTCCCTGTTGTAGAAGAGGTACCTTGACTATCACCTGCTGAGAGTACAGCTTGTGAATGGCTTCCAAAACCGTCTCCCTTTCGGAGGGGGACGTTGGTAAAGCAGACTTCAGGAAACGGCGAGGCGGATCTGTCTCTAGTTCCAACCTGTACCCCTGAGATATTATCTGCAGGATCCAGGGATCTACCTGCGAGTGAGCCCACTGCGCGCTGAAATTCTTGAGACGACCGCCCACCGCCCCCGAGTCCGCTTGAGAAGCCCCAGCGTCATGCTGAGGCTTTTGTAGAAGCGGGGGAGGGCTTCTGTTCCTGGGAAGGAGCTGCCTGTTGGTGTCTCTTCCCCCTTCCTCTGCCTCGTGGCAGATATGAATATCCCTTTGCTCTCTTGTTTTTAAAGGAACGAAAGGGCTGCGGTTGAAAAGTCGGTGTCTTTTTCTGTTGGGGAGTAGCTTGAGGTAAAAAGGTGGATTTCCCGGCTGTAGCCGTGGCCACCAAATCTGATAGACCGACTCCAAATAACTCCTCCCCTTTATACGGCAAAACTTCCATATGCCGTTTTGAGTCCGCATCGCCTGACCACTGTCGCGTCCATAAACTTCTTCTGGCCGAAATGGACATAGCACTTACCCGTGATGCCAGTGTGCAGATATCCCTCTGTGCATCACGCATATAAAGAAATGCATCCTTTATTTGCTCTAAAGACAGTAAAACATTGTCCCTATCCAGGGTATCAATATTTTCAATCAGGGACTCTGACCAAGCTACTCCAGCACTGCACATCCAGGCTGTCGCTATAGCTGGTCGTAGTATAACACCTGTATGTGTGTATATACTTTTTTGGATATTTTCCATCCTCCTATCTGCTGGATCTTTAAGTGCGGCCGTCTCAGGAGAGGGTAACGCCACTTGTTTAGATAAGCGTGTGAGCGCCTTATCCACCCTAGGAGGTGTTTCCCAGCGCGCCCTAACCTCTGACGGGAAAGGGTATAAAGCTAATAACTTCTTTGAAATTAGCATCTTTTTATCGGGGGCAACCCACGCTTCATCACATACATCATTTAGTTCTTCTGATTCAGGAAAAACTATAGGTAGTTTTTTCACACCCCACATAATACCCTGTTTAGTGGTACCTGTAGTATCAGCTAAATGTAACGCCTCCTTCATTGCCAAAATCATATAACGTGTGGCCCTACTGGAAAATACGGTTGATTCGTCACCGTCGCCACTGGAATCAGTGCCTGTGTCTGGGTCTGTGTCGACCGACTGAGGCAAAGGGCGTTTTACAGCCCCTGACGGTGTTTGAGGCGCCTGGACAGGCACTAATTGATTGTCCGGCCGTCTCATGTCGTCAAACGACTGCTTTAGCGTGTTGACACTATCCCGTAATTCCATAAATAAAGGCATCCATTCTGGTGTCGACCCCCTAGGAGGTGACATCCCCATATTTGGCAATTGCTCCGCCTCCACACCAATATCGTCCTCATACATGTCGACACACACGTACCGACACACAGCAGACACACAGGGAATGCTCTTAACGAAGACAGGACCCCACTAGCCCTTTGGGGAGACAGAGGGAGAGTTTGCCAGCACACACCAAAAGCGCTATATATGACAGGGATAGCCTTATAATAAGTGCTCCCTGTATAGCTGCTTTTATAATATAATTTTTGCCACTATTTTGCCCCCCCTCTCTTGTTTTACCCTGTTTCTGTAGTGCAGTGCAGGGGAGAGACCTGGGAGCCGTCCTGACCAGCAGAGCTGTGTAAGGAAAATGGCGCTGTGTGCTGAGGAGATAGGCCCCGCCCCTTTTCCGGCGGGCTCGTCTCCCGCTCTTTAGTGTATTCTGGCAGGGGTTAAATATCTCCATATAGCCCCCGGAGGCTATATGTGAGGTATTTTTTTAGCCAAATAGGTTTTCATTTGCCTCCCAGGGCGCTCCCCTCCCAGCGCCCTGCACCCTCAGTGACTGCCGTGTGAAGTGTGCTGAGAGGAAAATGGCGCACAGCTGCAGTGCTGTGCGCTACCTTTAGAAGACTGAGGAGTCTTCTGCCGCCGATTCTGGACCTCTTCATGTTTCAGCATCTGCAAGGGGGCCGGCGGCGAGGCTCCGGTGACCATCCAGGCTGTACCTGTGATCGTCCCTCTGGAGCTGATGTCCAGTAGCCAAGAAGCCAATCCATCCTGCACGCAGGTGAGTTCACTTCTTCTCCCCTAAGTCCCTCGTTGCAGTGATCCTGTTGCCAGCAGGACTCACTGTAAAATAAAAAACCTAAGCTAAACTTTTCTAAGCAGCTCTTTAGGAGAGCCACCTAGATTGCACCCTTCTCGGCCGGGCACAAAAATCTAACTGGCTTGGAGGAGGGTCATAGGGGGAGGAGCCAGTGCACACCACCTGATCGGAAAGCTTTACTTTTGTGCCCTGTCTCCTGCGGAGCCGCTATTCCCCATGGTCCTTTCAGGAACCCCAGCATCCACTAGGACGATAGAGAAATTTCCAATAATCTGCAGGCTCAGCTAGCTGCGTTGCCTACCTCAGTGATAATGGCTATGGAGCCTCAGACCCAGCCATCATCCCACCGCTTCCAGGCAGCAGCAGCTCACACTCCACCGCAATAACAGTAACAGCAGAACACCAGGCATGACAGAGAGTGCCTCCCTGGATCCACTTCAGTTCTCTAGCTTCTTCTGCCCGTCTTAGGCAGCCTCCCTGCCGTTATCCCCCTTGGGGCGGCTGATAGTGGCAGCTGTGGAGGTGTTTGCAGCAAGCGCGCTCCTGTCTGTTTGACAAGCACAGCAGCGGATAGCAGTGGAGCAAGCCGGGGGGTGAAGGCGGATGTCCTTACAGCCCAGCACTCCCTTGCAATGCCGACACGGCTTACTGCACCATGCCAGCACTGTGTGTGGGGGCCCAGATAACTGCCTGGCACCTCCAAGTTATTTCAGCCGCATTAAACCTAGAGTTTTCAATCTGGCACTCTCCCAGATAGTACGTATAACACCCTCCCCTCCCACCCCCCTAAAACAGATTCGGTTTAATTACCAAGGACATTTGCTAAAGTTGTATTTTTGGGATGCTGAATGTAAAGATGATAGTAGTTTTTTTCGAATGGTCTCCAATTCTTGTGATAATAGATACCCTTAATTAATAGGGAATTTAGCCATAACGTGTGCATATGGGAATGTACCTGAACATTCTAGAAACTCCAACTCTTCCCTGTATATAAGTGATCAGCCACTGTCAGTAGGCAGTTGAGTGCTTTGTGTTGTCTATTGTGTTTTTCTTGTTTCTCATCCATGGCTCTCAATTAGCTCAATTAGATCCAGTCTAGTAAAACACATTCGGATTCAGCACTCCAAAGTTACCCAAAATTTACCCCCCACCCCATGGTACCTGCTCCTTGTCAGGGTTTTCCCACCCCCTCTGGCCGCCACCGGTCTGCGGTCCTGTTGCACACCTGCCCTCATTAATGTCCCTCCAAAAATGTACACCATGGGGTACATAAACATCACATTACAGGAATTTGTGTTTTTAAGACATTTTGGGAAAAACTGCTTTTCGAGCCTGAAAAAAATAAGAATTTACTAACCGATAATTCTATTTCTCGTAGTCCGTATTGGATGCTGGGGACTCCGTAAGGACCATGGGGAATAGCGGCTCCGCAGGAGACTGGGCACATCTAAAGAAAGCTTTAGGACTATCTGGTGTGCACTGGCTCCTCCCCCTATGACCCCCCTCCAAGCCTCAGTTAGGATACTGTGCCCGGACGAGCGTACACAATAAGGAAGGATCTTGAATCCCGGGTAAGACTCATACCAGCCACACCAATCACACCGTACAACTTGTGATCTGAACCCAGTTAACAGCATGATAACAGAGGAGCCTCTAGAAAAGATGGCTCACTACAGCAATAACCCGATTTTTTGGTAACAATAACTATGTACCAGTATTGCAGACAATCCGCACTTGGGATGGGCGCCCAGCATCCACTACGGACTACGAGAAATAGAATTATCGGTAAGTACATTCTTATTTTCTCTAACGTCCTAAGTGGATGCTGGGGACTCCGTAAGGACCATGGGGATTATACCAAAGCTCCCAAACGGGCGGGAGAGTGCGGATGACTCTGCAGCACCAAATGAGAGAACTCCAGGTCCTCCTCAGCCAGGGTATCAATTTTGTAGAATTTTACAAACGTATTTGCTCCTGCCCAAGTAGCTGCTCGGCAAAGTTGTAAAGCCGAGACCCCTCGGGCAGCCGCCCAAGATGAGCCCACCTTCCTTGTGGAGTGGGCATTTACAGATTTTTGGCTGTGGCAGGCCTGCCACTGAATGTGCAAGCTGAATTGTACTACAAATCCAACGAGCAATAGTCTGCTTAGAAGCAGGAGCACCCTGATAAACAGCGAGTCAGTTTTCCTGACTCCAGCCGTCCTGGAAACATATATTTTCAGGGCCCTGACAACGTCTAGCAACTTGGAGTCCTCCAAGTCCCTAGTAGCCGCAGGCACCACAATAGGTTGGTTCAGGTGAAACGCTGAAAACACCTTAGGGAGAAACTGAGGACGAGTCCTCAATTCCGCCCTGTCCGAATGGAACATCAGATAAGGGCTTTTACAGGATAAAGCCGCCAATTCTGACACGCGCCTGGCCCAGGCCAGGGCCAACAGCATGACCACTTTCCATGTGAGATATTTTAACTCCACAGATTTAAGTGGTTCAAACCAATGTGACTTTTGGAACCCAAAAACTACATTGAGATCCCAAAGTGCCACTGAAGGCACAAAAGGAGGCTGTATATGCAGTACCCCTTTTACAAACGTCTGAACTTCAGGGACTGAAGCTAGTTCTTTTTGGAAGAAAATTGACAGGGCCGAAATTTTAACCTTAATGGACCCCAATTTCAGGCCTATAGACACTCCTGTTTGCAGGAAATGTAGGAAACGACCCAGTTGAATTTCCTCCGTCGGGCCTTACTGGTCTCGCACCCCGCCACATATTTTCGCCAAATGCGGTGATAATGTTTTGCGGTTACATCCTTCCTGGCTTTGATCAGGATAGGGATGACTTCATCCGGAATGCCTTTTCAGGATCCGGCGTTCAACCGCCATGCCGTCAAACGCAGCCGTGGTAAGTCTTGGAACAGACAGGGTCCTTGCTGGAGCAGGTCCCTTCTTAGAGGTAAAGGCCACGGATCCTCCGTGAGCATCTCTTGAAGTTCCGGTTACCAAGTCCTTCTTGGCCAATCCGGAGCCACGAATATAGTGCTTACTCCTCTCCATTTTATCAATCTCAGTACCTTGGATATGAGAGGCAGAGGAGGGAACACATACACTGACTGGTACACCCACGGTGTTACCAGAACGTCTACAGCTATTGCCTGAGGGTCCCTTGACCTGGCGCAATACCCGTCGAGTTTTTCCCAACGGTTTATAATCATGTGGAAGACTTCTGGGTGAAGTCCCCACTCTCCCGGGTGGAGGTTGTGCTGAGGAAGTCTGCTTCCCAGTTGTCCACTCCCAGAATGAATACTGCTGACAGTGCTATCACATGATTTTCCGCCCAGCGAAGAATCCTTGCAGCTTCTGCCATTGCCCTCCTGCTTCTTGTGCCACCCTGTCTGTTTACGTGGGTGACTGCCGTGATGTTGTCCGACTGGATCAACACCGGCTGACCTTGAAGCAGAGGACTTGTTAAGCTTAGAGCATTGTAAATGGCCCTTAGCTTCAGGATATTTATGTGAAGTGATGTCTCCAGACTTGACCATAAGCCCTGGATATTCCTTCCCTGTGTGACTGCTCCCCAGCCTCGCAGGCTGGCATCCGTGGTCACCAGGACCCAGTCCTGAATGCCGAATCTGCGGCCCTCTAGAAGATGAGCACTCTGCAACCACCACAGGAGGGACACCCTTGTCCTTGGTGACAGGGTTATCCGCTGATGCATCTGAAGATGCGACCCGGACCATTTGTCCAGCAGGTCCCACTGGAAAGTTCTTGCGTGGAATCTGCCGAATGGGATTGCTTCTTAGGAAGCCACCATTTTACCCAGAACCCTTGTGCATTGATGCACTGAGACTTGGCTCGGTTTTAGGAGGTTCCTGACTAGCTCGGATAACTCCCTGGCTTTCTCCTCCGGGAGAAAAGCCTTTTTCTGGACTGTGTCCAGGATCATCCCTAGGAACAGAAGACAAGTCGTCGGAACCAGCTGCGATTTTGGAATATTGAGAATCCAACCGTGCTGCCGCAACACTACCTTGCTACACCGACCTCCAACTGTTCCCTGGATCTTACCCTTATCAGGGAATCGTCCAAGTAAAGGATAACTAAAATTCCCTTCCTTCGAAGGAATATCATCATTTCGGCCATTACCTTGGTAAAGACCCGGGGTGCCGTGGACCATCCATACGGCAGCGTCTGAACTGATAGTGACAGTTCTGTACCATAAACCTGAGGTACCCTTGATGAGAAGGGTAAATTTTGACATGAAGGTAAGCATCCTTGATGTCCCGAGACATCATGTAGTCCCCTTCTTCCAGGTTCGCAATCACTGCTCTGAGTGACTCAATCTTGAATTTGAACCTCTGTATGTAAGTGTTCAAAGATTTTAGATTTAGAATCGGTCTCACCGAGCCGTCCGGCTTCGGTACCACAACAGTGTGGAATAATACCCCGTTCCCTGTTGCAGGAGGGGTACCTTGTTATCACCTGCTGGGAATACAGCTTGTGAATGGCTTCCAAAACAATCTCCCTGTCAGAAGGAGACATCGGTAAAGCCGACTTTAGGAAACTGCGAGGGGGAGACGTCTCGAATTCTAATTTGTACCCCTGAGAAATCACCTGAAGGATCCAGGGGTCTACTTGCGAGTGAGCCCACTGCGCGCTGAAATTCATTGAGACGGGCCCCCCACCGTGCCTGATTCTGCTTGTAAAGCCCCAGCGTCATACTGAGGGCTTGGCAGAGGCGGGAGAGGGTTTCTGTTCCTGGGAACTGGCTGATTTCTGCAGCCTTTTTCCTCTCCCTCTGTCACGGGGCAGAAATGAGGAATCTTTTGCCCGCTTGTCCACGAAAAGACTGCGCCTGATAATACGGCGTCTTCTCATGTTGAGAGGCGACCTGGGGTACAAACGTGGATTTCCCAGCTGTTGCCGTGGCCACCAGGTCTGAAAGACCGACCCCAAATAACTCCTCCCTTTAATAAGGCAATACTTCCAAATGCCGTTTGGAATACGCATCACCTGACCACTGACGTGTCCATAACCCTCTACTGGTAGAAATGGACAACGCACTTTGACTTGATGCCAGTCGGCAAATATTCCGCTGTGCATCACGCATATATAGAAATGCATCTTTTAAATGCTCTATAGGCAAAAATATACTGTCCCTATCTAGGGTATCAATATTTTCAGTCAGGGAATCCGACCACGCCAACCCAGCACTGCACAACCAGGCTGAGGCGATTGCTGGTCGCAGTATAACACCAGTATGTGTGTAAATACATTTTAGGATACCCTCCTGCTTTCTATCAGCAGGATCCTTAAGGGGCGGCCATCTCAGGAGAGGGTAGAGCCCTTACAAGCGTGTGAGCGCTTTATCCACCCTAGGGGGTGTTTCCCAACGCACCCTAACCTCTGGCGGGAAAGGATATAATGCCAATAACATTTTAGAAATTATCAGTTGTTATCGGGGGAAAACCACGCATCATCACACACCTCATTTAATTTCTCAGATTCAGGAAAACTACAGGTAGTTTTTCCTCACCGAACATAATACCCCTTTTTGGTGGTACTCGTATTATCAGAAATGTGTAAAAACATTTTTCATTGCCTCAATCATGTAACGTGTGGCCCTACTGGAAGTCACATTTGTCTCTTCACCGTCGACACTGGAGTCAGTATCCGTGTCGGCGTCTATATCTGCCAACTGAGGTAACGGGCGCTTTAGAGCCCCTGACGGCCTATGAGACGTCTGGACAGGCACAAGCTGAGTAGCCGGCTGTCTCATGTCAACCACTGTCTTTTATACAGAGCTGACACTGTCACGTAATTCCTTCCAACAGTTCATCCACTCAGGTGTCGACCCCCTAGGGGGTGACATCACTATTACAGGCAATCTGCTCCGTCTCCACATCATTTTTCTCCTCATACATGTCGACACAAATGTACCGACATACAGCACACACACAGGGAATGCTCGGATAGAGGACAGGACCCCACTAGCCCTTTGGAGAGGGAGAGTTTGCCAGCACACACCAGAGCGCTATATATACACAGGGATAACCTTATATAAGTGTTTTTCCCCTTATAGCTTTAATACTGCGCGTAATTTGTGCCCCCCCTCTTTTTTAACCCTTTCTGTAGTGTAGTGACTGCAGGGGAGAGACAGGGAGCTTCCCTCCAACGGAGTTGTGAGGGAAAATGGCGCCAGTGTGCTGAGGAGATAAGGCCGCCGATAAGGGGGCGGAGCCTATCTCCCATTTTTCTATGTATTTTGGCAGGGGTTAAATGCATCCATATAGCCCAGGAGCTATATGTGATGCATTTTTTGCCATCCAAGGTGTTTATTATTGCGTCTCAGGGCGCCCCCCCCCCCAGCGCCCTGCACCCTCAGTGACCGGAGTGTGAAGTGTGCTGAGAGCAATGGCGCACAGCTGCAGTGCTGTGCGCTACCTTGTTGAAGACAGGACGTCTTCTGCCGCCGATTTTCCGGACCTCTTCTGCCTTCTGGCTCTGTAAGGGGGCCGGCGGCGCGGCTCTGGGACCCATCCAGGCTGGGCCTGTGATCGTCCCTCTGGAGCTAATGTCCAGTAGCCTAAGAAGCCCAATCCACTCTGCACGCAGGTGAGTTCGCTTCTTCTCCCCTTAGTCCCTCGATGCAGTGAGCCTGTTGCCAGCAGGTCTCACTGAAAATAAAAAACCTAAACTAAAACTTTCACTAAGAAGCTCAGGAGAGCCCCTAGTGTGCACCCTTCTCGTTCGGGCACAAAGATCTAACTGAGGCTTGGAGGGGGGTCATAGGGGGAGGAGCCAGTGCACACCAGATAGTCCTAAAGCTTTCTTTAGATGTGCCCAGTCTCCTGCGGAGCCGCTATTCCCCATGGTCCTTACGGAGTCCCCAGCATCCACTTAGGACGTTAGAGAAAAAATAATCACCTGAAGGCAGACATATGTATTGACCATTTTATTAAGTTAATTATTATTCATTGGAAGGAGTGTACAAGAGCTAAGGCACTACTGTATGTCCTGACACTTTTACATTAAAATAACGACTATCCCAACTTTTCCCTATTCAGGCAGGTGCACTCAAAAACATGGCCACTTTAAAGGAGTTCTATTAAAAAATTGCAAAAATGAGCATTGAGTTTGACCAGCATAAACAAGTCGCTCTACACTGAGTCGACCTCCTTTATGGTCTTTCATTTCTGCCATTTAAGCCTTCTTTTCTGCAAGGTAATGATCGGACTCGTGTCTAGAGAGACAGCACAGATTTGAAGGAGATCTTGGAAAATGGAGAATGAACAATCACAGATACCTGAACATGCATAAATGCGATGACTGAAATTTACATCTATTATATAACTGTGATTGGTGTCTGTCTTGCACAAGTGCAGCGGACAGCATACACACAGAGAACCCCTAGAGGTGAAAGATAAGAGGAGATGCTTGTGCTTTCACAACAGCCCATGTTCCTAAAAGCAACAGAAAATACCACTGTGCGGCCACCCTCATCCCACTCACCATAACACACCCTCTGGGAATCTTCTAACAGTCACTGTACCACACACACACACACACACATCATACCCCACTGGTGGTGCACATAACAGGCAAAATAAAGTAAAGCCCTGCCCTACGGAACTAAGACAAAAAAGTTGGTCAGTGACCGCCGGCTGCAGTCTAA
Organism: Pseudophryne corroboree; assembly: GCF_028390025.1. Lineage (NCBI taxonomy): Eukaryota > Metazoa > Chordata > Amphibia > Anura > Myobatrachidae > Pseudophryne > Pseudophryne corroboree. The sequence continues at coordinate 90,475,115 of NC_086452.1, forward strand.
GCGGAGAGGGTAGAGTAACGGCGTAATCTGGCTTTCCCCTGATGTGCTGCATTTACTATTTCAGCTGTGTAGCAAGGTACTATCCGGGAGCGAGATCTTGGTAAAGTGACTACCTACGCCTTGTATATTTTACTACAGAATTCCTGTATGTGACTACAAGTCACGCTGAAGTGTTCGGTATAATCATAATGGGTTAACTGCCTATGTGATTGGCTACACATGTTGCAGACACCCTAAACACTCATTTTAAAGAAATGGGTCATTTAAATCAACCACAGGGATCACCCGCTGCTACGTGAAACCGAGAGGCTTACCATAAAAGCTTTGCAGATTGCATAATGTACAGTATGAAATACATTATACATCATAAAAGAAAGACAGCTATAGCGTACATAAGTAAATAAATAAAAAGCTTAAACAATACATAAAAAAAGCTAAAAACAATTTAACATTTTATTTTTCTTATTGAAAGAATTGACAGAAATACTCTCTACAACCACCAATAAACATGTATGGAGATTGGGCAAATATCGATAACCCCCAATAATTAATACAACTCAATCAATAAAAGTAGGTTTTCACCTTCTAGTCCTACATAGCTGTAAAGATAATGGAGGAGACTTATAGTCCAAAAGTATGGTATAAAAATAGATATGTATCCCATGTTAACAAAATGATTGCTTTTATTTAAATATTAATACATTTAAATATCTGGTTGCTGTGGATTATAAAACCTTTTCTGCTGTTCCTTGCACATGATACAACTCCCCAATAAATCATTCACTGTAATTTTTATTTTTTAAACAGCAAGGTTGTATTTTAGCCAACCAGTTTCCCCACTCATCCTATCAGGCATGGCAGTGCTGTTTTCCAACAAACTGGAACCTGCATTCTGTCCTTAAAGTAGTTATTACTGCCATACAAGTGTAGAAAAGTGGAGCTTTACCTTCAACCATTGTGTATAGATGGTTTGAGAAGCCAAATGTGTGCGGAGCGGAATTAATTTATCTTTGCACGCCTTAGTATTTAGAGCAAGCTCTATCAGAGACCTCTGCGTAGGTAACGCAACAGAAAACATGTTCCCCTGAATATTACACAGGTCTACATATCTGATGGCGAATGTACAAAAAGATTTACACAAATAAGCTCCTAAAACATTATTACGTTTACAGGAGACAAGAGTAGTACACGGTATAAACAGACATCAGTAGAAATTATCTAAATTATATGTTCCCTTTAAATGTGTGTGTGTTTTCAACAAGCATGGCTATATATATATATATATATATATATATATATATATACACACACACACACGCCATGCACACTAGGCGATTTTGAGCTCAAAGTAACTCAAAACGCCAAAAGTGAGCTACTTTGAGCTCAAAATCGCCCAGTGTGTATTGGCCTTAAGTGACATCACAGAGGCATGCTAACTTTTGGGCCTCGTGCCTCGGTACGTTAAAACCAAAATTCAAACCAGTTTGAAACAAAGTGTTCGCCAATTCATTTTTTTCTTTCAAATTCTCTCTCCAATTTTTGTTTTTGTTTTTTTTGTTTATCAGACGGCTGTTCACAGCCACGCGTCACCCTAACTTACCATTTTCTATATAATCACTTCAGGAGAAAAGTCGGAGCTACATTTACATAGCAGGATGGAAAGAATAACAACATCTGCTAAATTCAAGTTTGGCGCGAACATGTCTCGTCCGCAAATAACTGCGACCACGTGCCACGCTTATAGTACCAGACTTGTGGATTTTTGTTTGCAGTCCCATCTACGTCCTTGCAATGGCAAGGACGTAGATGGGATTTTTTATGTCCTTGCAATGCCAACTCGCCCCTATTTGAATTAACCAGCCCAAAAAAAGTGAGATAGTACAATGGGAAAAAAAAAAATCCTTTTGCCATTTGCTCCCCGTCTCCCAGGCACTGTGGATTAGGCTGTTTAATGTGATAATTGGCCAGATCAATTATCACATTAAACAGTTTGCTAATTGCAGCCAATCCTGTTCCATGGCTTCGTTTCACCCCACCTCCCTTATCTACCCTACCAGAGCAGTGATGAAGCTGGGGACCTATCAGGTGAGGGACAGACTGCTGCTTGATATAATCAGCCAATAGAAAGTGTCTCATATCTATCCCCCTCCAGTGTACTAGTGGGAGGGAGGAGTAATTCTTCTTGCAGCAGGCTTTGCATTGCATGTACATGTGAAATCAGCCAAAATCGTCCTGCTTAGTCAAAAACCCAATTAAATGAACAACAAAACCGGATACATGGTAGAATAGTAAAGGACCCAGGACTAGGAGACAGATATATGATAAGCATTAGCTTGAAGCAGATATGCCATGTTACTCTCCTAGGTACATTGATAGTTATGACTAGATACAACAATGGTTGCCTGGACTGCAGATATTGTGCCCGCGAGAAGTTTGGTTCCTCACTTACAGATATGGGACCAGCTCACATCATAAATACCGATGTTGATAAAACATCCATGATGAAGATTTTAATGAGTACACATTGGCTAAATGACCAGGCAACTATTTTTTTTTTAGCCTGAAGCAATAGTAAGACTATAAATTCATATTAAGGTGCATACACACTGGACGTTTATGCCCAGCGTGTAAGCAGAGAGATGATGTGAAAATCGCTGGACGGAAAATCGTGCAGTGCATACACACTGAGCGATTTTCACCTGGCCCAGCGATTTTCGCGGGGGTAAACCACTTTCAACAGTAGGAGATTGTGGAAAGTGGTTCACTTGGCCGGTAAAACAGGACGGCGGAGGCTGGTGATGATGCGGGAGCGCGCATCAGCACTCACCGTTCATTACCCAGCCATACACACTAGGCGATTTTGAGCTCAAAGTAACTCAAAACGCCAAAAGTGAGCTACTTTGAGCTCAAAATCGCCCATTGTGTATTGGCCTTAAGTGACATCACAGAGGCATGCTAACTTTTGGGCCTCGTGCCTCGGTACATTAAAAGCAAAATTCAAACCAGTTTGAAACAAACTGTTCGCCAATTCATTTTTTTCTTTCAAATTTTCTCTCCACTTTATTTTATGTAACATAACATAATTTTACACAGAAATCCAGCTAAAAAAAAACATGTATTGATCGCATTAACTCATAGGTTCTCAAACTCGGTCCTCAGGACCCCGCACAATGCATGTTTTGCAGGTCTCCTCACAGAATCACAATTGAAATAATTAACTCCAGCTGTGGACCTTTTAAAATGTGCCTGTGAGTAATTAATTCAGCTGTGCACCTGCTGAGTTACCTACAAAACATGTACTGTGTGGGGTCCTGAGGACCGAGTTTGAGAACCTGTGCATCAACTGATCAAAGGAAATGAATCACCCAAAGACTTGTCCATAAATAAATTAGACAAAAACACATGCAAAATAAGGACAGTGACTTTGCAAACTGAGGTCAAAAAGATCCAGCTCTAACCACCCCCGGCCCTCAGGAATTACTATAGGTCAACATAGGTGTTTGTAATTCTAAAATGATTGGCCAGTAAAGTGGATGTGTCACCTACACACTAGGAACTAGCGATACGACGGAGGCTGGAGACACAAAGTGGCCGCCCTAACGGTGCGTCAGCAACTCAACCACTTAAACTCTTCCAATTATTCTTGTGAAATCCTGTGCTTCCAACATGTGCAATTTTCTAATGATAGCACCAAAGTTTAAAGAGAACAATTCTAAACTAAAAATAAAAAATGAACTGGAGCCGATTTCATACATTGACAAATAAGACATGACACGGCAGCATGACCTTACAGTACCAACACAGCCTGCCCTTGTGAATAAAGAAGTGTAGTGACAATAGAACCCAATGCCTCCTCTGTATGCCTGTATCTGAAAACATTGTTATATCTTATTTAAAATAGCACATCTCATTAATATCTCTTCTATAAAATCAACTTGTCTTTTAGGTTTAGTGGTCCTTTAAATATCCAGTTGATGGACCAGCATCATTTATTTTGGAAAAAAAGGGGTGAAAGCTTAAGAGCACTGAGGTTGTTCTCAAACACCTCTGTATGGGACACATACTTTAAGCAGTTGTCGGGGTAATTCTACGTTATGCCGATGTCTGTCGGGGAATCAGGGAACTCAAACATATTGAAAGTTCTCAATCCGCTGATTCCACCCCAAAAAAATAATCGTCGAGTTGGAGATGTTAACATGTATTTGCAGATTCCCTGACGGATTACCGATCAAGGATGTCCTCATATCTGTGGTTTTTTTATCGTGGATCGGAATACAGGTACACCACCGATTATCCGGCACCTCTTTAATCCGGACACATCAGGTGCCGGTGCAAGTTAGGCTGCGAGTGTGAGTTAGAATGTGGGAGGGTTTAGATTGGCTGAGGGAGGCTTAGTTAGGCGGGGGGTGAGGGGGGCCTGGAACTGAAGGAGACGGATTATTGATGGTGTACCTGTACATAGAATAGAGGGATCAGGGCTCAGACATACAGCCAACATTTTCTGACCAGAAAGGCACTGCATTCTAACGTTGCTATGTTTGCAGCATTTGCATAGTACAATCACTATGTGGAGTCGGGGAAGACGGCAGTTCCATGTTACACATTCACTTTCCTTATGTGAAGCAGGCATTATCAGACGGGCTTCATTAAATTGTCCATCTGACAATGCCTGAGCTGCTGTTGGGATCGAAGAACAGGAAGATATCTCTGAGAGCCAATGGTTTCTATGTGCTATTAAGTGCTTCTACATTCTGTGCTGAGCCCATGGAAGTAAGTTACAGTAAATGTATTTAAAAACTGTGTGCATTGTACACATTGCTATAGAAGGCCTAACGGAAAAAGCCTTTACACTTCAGTAGAAGACGTGACACTTACACCGGTACATAAACTGGGATAGGCGGCAGGAGGTTCCGATACGGTGGTCATGACAATGTAAACATTTGAAACTGCACAACCAAGTTAAAAGTGTAGCTAATGTCTCTATGCAATAGGGGTAGACATTGGAGCCTGACCCAGTGATAACCAGATAGTCTACCAAATGACCCATAAATTACTAACCACTTCATAAAGATGCAGCCCAGCGACTAGCGACGTCACGAAGCCAGTGAACGGGCTCGGTGAGGTCGCTGCTGCTGAACCGGCTGGGTTCTCTCATACATCCAATCAGGCCACAAAAACGCTGCTGACACTGTGTGTAGCCACGCCGTAGAACTTTCACTTCTCTGCACACGCAATACTCCCCGTCATCGTGAATGGGAGAGAACAGCATCCCATGGCTTTATGTAAAAAGCATTTGGTCTGTTTTGCAAAAGTAATAAATAGACAAGGTTTTGTTGTATTTGTAGATTAAAACCCCATTACTACCAAAGCTCTGCTATGCATCGGAAAGGGCAACATAGCAAGGGGCTTATTCATAGGTCAGGAATAACAGATAGAAACCTGCAGGCTGAAACAAGTAGACAGAAGTGACGTAGATATAACAATACATTTAAAACCCTGATTTACAGTGCTTCGATTATAAAATAAAGAATAGAAAAAAAAAAAGTAAATATGAAGTATGCACAGGAGACACTTTATCTACATAGGACTTAGAACGCATCTCCGATGATGAACCCCGCCGTCATCCTTCCCGGTCAAAGATTTCCTGGACTTTGAGGAAAACCTGGAACAGAAAAGTTGGCAAGTGCTTTAACACCAATGACACTGGGTCACTGTTTAATTATACACCCACTGTATCACTGGCTTTCACATAAGGCCACAAAATGCTAAAATAAATAAATAAATGGACAAATGCATGACATTCTGGTTCACTGTACAAGGGTGGTTCAATAGCAAAGGCAACAAGACCTCTCAGTGTGTAATGTCTCTATATTGTTCTAATTTCACACCAGGCCAGAGCAGGTAGACCCCTGCTTCCCCCCACGGCCGTTAGATGCGCCTCATATCAGTCACACTGTCCCAACATCAGGTGTCAGATGGCGGGACTGGCAGACACATGGTCAAACATTGAGGTGTGTAGGGTGATCAGATTTCTGCATGTAAAGGGGACATCAGCAGCTGAAATTTACCACCAACTTGTTGGGGTATACGGTGATAACATCATGTCACCAAAACAGGTTTGGTGTATTGCCTGTGGTGGACAAACTTGACCAGTTGGATTGCTGCTCGTCTTGAACTTCTGTCCTGCCGTTATGAAAGGCAGTGCTCCAAACCTGTTTCTGCTCTGGCCTGGCGGGAAATTAGAATGAAATAGAGAACATTACAGACATGAGAGGTCTTGTTACCCTACTTATTGAACCACCTTCGTATACTGTTATGGTTGTAGTAGTGAAAAGAAAGCAGAGAATTATTAAAGAGGGGTGTAACAATCTAAAAAAGTTCAATATTACTACACACGCACATTTTTTAAAATCTATTCACGGTCTTTCAACTTTACATACACCCAGCAGAACATGGCTGTGGAAGGCTTCTGTGCAGGTTTGAAATGACTTTAAAGAGGCCTGTCGTGCTTTACCCTTAATGTTAGCGTCTCCTTAAATTGTCACTTCAAAGCTGCTGTTTCATAAACATAGACTTAACTCTACACAAGTATGTTCTTCAAAGTCTGTACATCTCACAAACAGGTTAACAACCTTCAAACAAAATTAACATTTAAAGACCAGATGAAAAAATTACAACAAAATAAGACGGATGTACAGGACACTTGGGGGGTAATTCCAAGTTGATCGCAGCAGGATTTTTGATAGCAATTGGGCAAAACCATGTGCAATGCAGGGGAGGCAGATATAACATGTGCAGAAAGAGTTAGATTTGGGTGGGTTATTTTATTTCTGTGCAGGGTAAATACTGGCTGCTTTATTTTTACACTGCAATTTAGATTGCAGATTGAACTCACCACACCCAAATCTAACTCTCTCTGCACATGTTATATCTGCCTCCCCTGAAGTGCACATGGTGTTGCCCAATTGCTAACAAAAATCCTGCTGCGATCAACTTGGAATTACCTCCTTGGTTCTGTCGCCTTGTCTTTTTACTTACCTGATCTACAGAATGGGAAGCATCAACTTTCCGTACTTTTCCCTTTTTCTCATACAAGTCTATTATGGGCCGGGTGGACTGAAGATATGTCTGTATCCTGCAACAAAGAAAAGCACCCTCTTAGCTGTACAGTTGTATGTTTATTCTCAAACATACATATATTCAGGGAAAATCTGGGTCATTGAGCACTTGCCACGCCTAGTTGAAGGCACAAAATAGCAGAAGAACTTAGAATTTTCTATATACAGATCCCTTTGAGATGCACCTGTCACCTATATACTGTGGGGTAACATCTTTAAGGCTAAATCAAGATACATAAATGTCAGCCTATCACTTCCCGAGGACATCATTTTGGGAACCAATCGGATGCAGTCTCATCATTATTGGTTTAGCTGTCCACACCATACAGAGAACAAATGCTCTTTAATAAGGAGGGTGACAAGCTGTAGTTACCGCTTTTCTAAGCTCTCCCTGTTGTCATCACTTCTTCCGCTGCTCTTCCCTCGTTCCAGACAGCGACCGATGCAAATCTAAGGTAAAACACACAGAAATCGGTTCCGACATTACTATGGTATACAGGAAGAGAGAAAATGGTATACAAGATATGCGCCCTATAAGAGCATACAATTGATCCAAAGAGGTTATAAACAAAGTGTGATCAGAGTTTCCTACCCCATCCAGCACTGACAATAGCCACATCCTACAATATATTTTATTGCCGATCAAGGTGCTATGTAGTGTGATCTGACCCGTAGGCTGCTAGTCTTTACAGGAGTGCAGAGAATATGGAACACTCATCCAGAGCCAATGTACAGAAAACTGGTACAATGAGGACAGTTTCCAGGACAAAGTGAGTGCGTGGGATGTTCACTCACTGCTGAAGATTACTGTTCAGCAGGTGGCTACCTTCGCTCAGCATTTAAAAGGGCAATTATATTGTTTTTATATTGCCTGTTCAGATTACCGTTTACTGTGCAGCTATGTTTAAGTGATGGGTATTATATTCTAATCATGCTCACAAGATCCATCTGCGCAGATACTGCGCCACTATCCACCTGGCACTCTGCTCTCATGTTCACTGCTGGGTTGTCCAGTGACCTCTGACCCATACAGACAAACCCGTTACCCATCATGACATAGCCATTTCCAAACGGTATGTAAAATCACAAAAACTCAACGACCCGATGTGTAAACGTGCAGATGTTTTTACAGTCCATCAAGTGATATTATTGATCCCGTTCCATGACTAATCACAAATGCATATAAATGGCAATCACTTAGAAGTAAATGTCTGGCTGCCAAAATTTCAGAAAATCTAATACAGGTATTATAACAAATTATTATTTATTATATTGAACAAAAAGGCGACAATTTTCAGAAAGTGATGGGAAGATCATTCAGGACATAACGCTTTTATGCAGATTATAAAACCCAAGATTTGCTAAAAAAGTAAGCTCAAAAGATTCCATGTTCAGATCTAAAAAAAAAAAAAAAACAACACACACGCACAAAAGCTAAGAACATAAGTAGCTTTATAGACACAGTCAGCAAGAACATTCACAATACTTCCTTTCTCCTGGCATACCAGCCATCTAGTAACTGCCAGCATGTGAGTATACCCAGCCGTTAGATAGCTCATAGTATAAAATGCTACACAGAGAACAAGAACTTCCATCAGAGCCATGCTGTAGATGGACACATGCAGTTGACTCTTATAAATACAAGTTCATACTTGCTAAACACGTTTTGATGACTGGATAACATCTTTATAAATAACAGTCGAAGTCCAGCAATTGCTCTGGTGACACTGAAATCTAACCAGTTGTAAATGACAAGTGAAAATCTTGTTGTAGGGCTCCCTAGGCAACCGACCGGTCAGACCTGATGATCTGTGTGTCCTACCTCATTATCACAATCAAAGAAGAGGACGAATGACACCTCTGCCTTCTCAGTCATTGTCCTGTCCCAGCCTTGTAGGTTGTCCTCGTTTCTGGGGAAACCGTCGATGAGAAATTTATTCTTGTCTACGTTGGCTGCCATAGTCAGCTCCATTGCCTGCAAGGTAAAACAGTGTAAGGGATGGGAATAATGGGGCAGATGTATTAACCTGGAGATGGCATAAGGAAGTGATAAACCAGTGATATGTGCAAGGTGATAAAGGCAGCAGCCAATCAGCTCCAATATGTAAATTAACAGTTAGGAGCTGATTGGCTGGTGCCTTTATCACCTTGCACATATCACTGGTTTATCACTTCCTTATGCATTCTCCAGGTTAATACATCTGCCCCAATGTCTGTCCACCACTGTATAGCTAGTAGCCTGAAAATTCATTCAACATAACCTCGCTAAACTTAGCACATGTGCCAACACTCGTATCACCCAGTTACACCCCTGCTGCCACAAGTGGAGATGCTACTGGGTTGCATATGAATCAGCACCGCCTGTAGATATGTACGCTTGTCTAAGCCGCATGCGCAGAGGGAATACACGCAAGATCAGTCTGAAAAAGTCTTATCTTCTACTATGTGTGGTTCACTATGTAGTCATTTAACTCCAAACTTAAAAAAAATAATAGAAAATAACTAATGCAAAAGAATAGAGAATGTTTAAATTCATAATAAACCCTAAATAAAGTCTTTTTTACCCCATATTCTATAAAATGTATAGCCATTCCACTAAGATTTGGATGTGTCTACTACGTTTCGCTGGCGCTTGGGATCCCGACCGCCTGCATGCGGCAGCGGGACGAGCGCAAGAGCCCCTTGCGGGCACGGTGCACGCTATTTATTCTCCCTCCAGGGGTATCGTTGACACCCCAAGAGGGAGAGTAGTTGTCAGTATACCGGCTGTCAGGATCCCGGCGCCGGTATGGTGAGCACCGGGATCCCGACAGCCGGCATCTCAAATGCCTCCCGATTAGGATATACCCCAGCCTGGCACAAAAGCTTTCACTGATCTGTTTGCGCCAACCAACAAAATAACCATTCAAGGTGCAGATGTACTTAGCCTTGGACAGTGATAACGCGGAGAGAGACAAATCACCAAACAATCAGCTCCTAGCTGTCATTTCTCAAGCACAGCCTGTAAAAGTAGTAAGGAGCTGGTACTTTATCTCTCTCCAATTTATTACTCTCCAAGGCTTAATACACTGCTCAAAAAATAAAGGGAACACTAAAATAACACATCCTAGATCTGAATGAATAAAATATTCTTATTAAATACTTTGTTCTTTACATAGTTGAATGTGCTGACAACAAAATCACACAAAAATTATCAATGGAAATCAAATTTATTAACCCATGGAGGTCTGGATTTGGAGTCACCCTCAAAATTAAAGTGGAAAAACACACTACAGGATGATCCAACTTTGATGTAATGTCCTTAAATCAAGTCAAAATGAGGCTCAGTAGTGTGTGTGGCCTCCACGTGCCTGTATGACCTCCCTACAACCCACACAAGTGGCTCAGGTAGTGCAGCTCATCCAGGATAGCACATCAATGCGAGCTGTGGCAAGAAGGTTTGCTGTGGTGTCTGTCAGCGTAGTGTCCAGAGCATGGAGGTGCTACCAGGAGACAGGCCAGTACATCAGGAGACGTGGAGGAGGCCGTAGGAGGGCAACAACCCAGCAGCAGGACCGCTACCTCTGCCTTTGTGCAAGGAGGAACAGGAGGAGCACTGCCAGAGCCCTGAAAAACGACCTCCAGCAAGCCACAAATGTGCATGTGTCTACTCAAACGATCAGAAACAGACTCCATAAGGGTGGTATGAGGGCCCGACGCCCACAGGTGGGGGTTGTGTTTACAGCCCAACACCGTGCAGGACGTTTGGCATTTGCCAGAGAACACCAAGATTGGCAAATTCGCCACTGGCACCCTGTGCTCTTCACAGATGAAAGCAGGTTCTCACTGAGCTTGTGACAGACGTGACAGAGTCTGGAGATGCCAAGGAGAACATTCTGCTGCCTGCAACATCCTCCAGCATGACCGGTTTGGCAATGGGTCAGTAATGGTGTGGGGTGGCATTTCTTTGGGGGGCCGCACAGCCCTCCATGTGCTCGCCAGAGTTGGCCTGACTGCCATTAGGTACCGAGATGAGATCCTCAGACCCCTTGTGAGACCATATGCTGGTGCAGTTGGCCCTGGGTTCCTCCTAATACAAGACAATACTAGACCTCATGTGGCTGGAATGTGTCAGCAGTTCCTGCAAGACTAAGGCATTGATGCTATGGACTGGCCCGCCCGTTCCCCAGACCTGAATCCAATTGAGCACATCTGGGACATCATGTCTCGCTCCATCCACCAATGCCACGTTGCACCACAGACTGTCCAGGAGTTGGCGGATGCTTTAGTCCAGGTCTGGGAGGAGATCCCTCAGGAAACCATCCGCCACCTCATCAGGAGCATGCCCAGGCGTTGTAGGGAGGTCATACAGGCACGTGGAGGCCACACACACTACTGAGCCTCATTTTGACTTGTTTTAAGGACATTACATTAAAGTTGGATCAGCCTGTAGTGTGTTTATCCACTTTAATTTTGAGGGTGACTCCAAAACCAGACCTCCATGGGTTAATAAATTTGATTTCCATTCATAATTTTTGTGTGATTTTGTGGTCAGCACATTCAACTATGTAAAGAACAAAGTATTTAATAAGAATATTTCATTAATTCAGATCTAGGATGAGCAGTGTACATCTGCCCCTAAGAGAGACAAAAGCATAATAAGATAGCACTACAAGGATATACACCGAAAAGAAAGGTCAGATGGTTTCCATTTTAAAAGACCAGATTCATAGAACACTTTCAGCATATGTTCAATGGACTGTCACCCTCTCTCATCATAGATCTTAGTCTTACGCCAACTTCAGATTTGGGGTCTATAAAATGGGAACCGCGCCTGCCTGCCTTCCTCCCTCACCGTTTTAAACACAGTTTAAGCATGCTGGCAGTTGTAGTCCAGCAACATGAACAGCCTCATCTGCTCAAGGCAGACACAATCACATTTGTTGCAGATAACAGGAAAAAGAATTGCATTCGCCTAGGTGGCATAGCTGTACGGAGTACGTGGAAGGTCTTACTGAAAGGATCAATGTATGAGTCATATTTCGCTGCTATAAAAAGCCACATGGAAAGAGGACGTAATTGTCACGGGAGTGTGCGGTACATGGCCTTTTATCTTATATATATATATATATATATATATATATATATATAGAAAAGATGGGTAACCCATATTCCTAGTATCAGCAGAGCCGGCCATAGGCATAGGTAAACTAGGCAATTGCCTAGGGCATTTGATATGCCTAGGGGCATCAGCAGCTTCTGCTGATTAAAATTATATGCGGCATGCCTATATTCTGTATGTAGCATTTCATATGCAGATACAGCCACAGTCTCACACAGTATATAGGCATGCCGCATATCAGTTTAATCAGCAGAAGCTGCTCGTGCATCCTAGCCGCATAGCAATGCAAATAAGATGCATTTTCATTAAAAAAAAAGGTGCCCGACGTTAGCATTGATGCAAAATTTGTGAGGACACATCTGTATCCAAGCAGAGGCAGAGGTCACAGAGTGGCAGTGTGAGTGGTTTGGTTGTGCAGTAGTGTTCGGGATATGTGTAAGGAGCATTATGTGTGTCATGTAAAAATGCTTTAATAATGTGCAGCATATGTGTAAAGGGCCACTATGCGTGTCATTATGTGTATAAGAGCATTAATAATCTGCGGCATATGTGTAACAGGGTACTACTGTATGTGTGTCATTATGTGTATAGGGGCACTAATAATGTGCAGCAAATGTGTAGGGGGCACTATGTGTGTCATGATGTGTATAAGGGCATTAATAATGTGCGCCATATGTGTAAGGTACATTATGTGTAAAAGGGCAATAATAAAGGTTGTCATAATGTGTAAGGCGCATTATGTTTATAAGGACATTAATGCATCTCATATGTGTAAGGGGCATTACTGTGTGGAATTGTGTATAAATGCATTACTAATGTGTGGCATTATGTGTATAAGGTGCTCTACTATGTGGCGTTGCATATAGAAAGGAAACTACTGTGCTGTCTAATGTGAATAAAGAGCAATAAGGTGTGGTGTAATGTGAATAAGGAGCAATTCAGTGTGATGTAATGTGAATAAGGGGCTCTACTGTGAGGAGTAACGTTTATACGGTAAAGTGATACTACTGTGGGATGTAATATGAATTCTGGACACTATAGCAAGATAAAATTAGAATAAAGTTGCAGTACTGTGTGGCGTAATTGGAATTGGGGTTACTATTGTATGGCCATGCCCCTTCCCAGCAAGAAGATGCCCCTTTTTGGGCTGTGCGTCAAATGTGCGAACTGTTCCTATTTAAAATATAGGGGGTACAAGGACTGCTATGGGTGAGGGGTGATGGTGCTGGGAAAGAGGTGCAAGGTCAGAGGCAGAACCAGCGGTGATGCTAGGGGGCACCAGCCAAAATCTTGCCTAGGGCATCATATTGGTTAGGGCCGGCTCTGAGTATCAGTCTTCATCCGTAGGACCATAAGACATTCTGCTGATTCTATATATATGGCTAAAGAGAATCAGAACCACATATTTCTACTAAAGACCATATTGGAACTAACATCATAGCGGCAACAGCTAATTGAGAAAACGTGAATGTGGTAGAGCAGATGATGTAGTGTTAGGTATAACAGTGAACAATTTAGGGATATTTCTTTTAGGTTATGTCATCTGCATAAATGATTTTGTTTAAGATTTATTAAGATCCATTAACTATCATTAGCGCAAATGTGCTTAAATACAGTAACCCAGAGCAGCTAGACAAATGGCAGCATTGCTCTAACTATAAAGAACTCAAAACGCAATACAGGTTGAGTCTCCCTTATCCAAAATGCTTGGGACCAGAGGCATTTTGGATATCGGATTTTTCCGTATTTTGGAATAATTGCATATCATAATGAGATATCATGGCGATGGGATCCAAGTCTAAGCACAGAATGCATTTATGTTTCATATACACCTTATACACACAGCCTGAAGGTCATTTTAGCCATTATTTTTAATAACTTTGTGCATTAAACAAAGTGTGTCTACATTCACACAATTCATTTATGTTTCATATACACCTTATACACACAGCCTGGAGGTCATTTAATACAATATTTTTAATAACTCTGTCTATTAAACAAAGTTTGTATACATTGAGCCATCAGAAAACAAAGTTTCACTGTCTCACTCTCCGTCAAAAAAATCCGTATTTCGGAATATTCCGTATTTCGGAATATATGGATATGGGATACTCAACCTGTACAAAGCTGGGTTTTACTCGGTTCAAGTTCGGTTTTCCGTATTTCTCTTATTAGCTATACATAACACGTGACATCCCTGAGCCAATAAGATGCCGTTTTAAGATCAGAGTAAATAAGAATTTACTCACCGGTAATTCTATTTCTCGTAGTCCGTAGTGGATGCTGGGAACTCCGTAAGGACCATGGGGAATAGCGGGCTCCGAAGGAGGCTGGGCACTCTAGAAAGATCTTAGACTACCTGGTGTGCACTGGCTCCTCCCACTATGACCCTCCTCCAAGCCTCAGTTAGGTACTGTGCCCGGACGAGCGTACACAATAAGGAAGGATTTTGAATCCCGGGTAAGACTTATACCAGCCACACCAATCACACCGTACAACTCGTGATATGAAACACAGTTAACAGTATGAAACAATAGAGCCTCTCAACAGATGGCTCAACAATAACCCGATTTAGTTAACAATAACTATGTACACGTATTGCAGATAAACCGCACTTGGGATGGGCGCCCAGCATCCACTACGGACTACGAGAAATAGAATTACCGGTGAGTAAATTCTTATTTTCTCTAACGTCCTAGTGGATGCTGGGAACTCCGTAAGGACCATGGGGATTATACCAAAGCTCCCAAACGGGCGGGAGAGTGCGGATGACTCTGCAGCACTGAATGAGAGAACTCCAGGTCCTCCTCAGCCAGGGTATCAAATTTGTAGAATTTTGCAAACGTGTTTGCCCCTGACCAAGTAGCTGCTCGGCAAAGTTGTAAAGCCGAGACCCCTCGGGCAGCCGCCCAAGATGAGCCCACCTTCCTTGTGGAATGGGCATTGACAGATTTTGGCTGTGGCAGGCCTGCCACAGTATGTGCAAGCTGAATTGTACTACAAATCCAACGAGCAATAGTCTGCTTAGAAGCAGGAGCACCCAGCTTGTTAGGTGCATATAGGATAAACAGCGAGTCAGATTTTCTGACTCTAGCCGTTCTGGAAACATATATTTTCAGTGCCCTGACAACGTCTAGCAACTTGGAGTCCTCCAAGTCCCTAGTAGCCTAGGCACCACAATAGGCTGGTTCAGGTGAAACGCTGACACCACCTTTGGGAGAAACTGGGGACGAGTCCTCAATTCTGTCCTATCCATATGGAAAATCAAATAAGGGCTTTTACAAGACAAAGCCGCCAACTTTGATACTCGCCTGGCAGAAGCCAAGGCCAATAACATAACCACCTTCCACGTGAGATATTTCAGATCCACGGTTTTTAGTGGTTCAAACCAATGTGATTTTAAGAAACTCAACACCACGTTGAGATCCCAAGGTGCCACAGGAGGCACAACCGGGGGCTGACTCTGCAGCACTCCTTTTATAAATGTCTGAACTTCAGGTACTGAAGCTAGTTCTTTTTGAAAGAAAATCGACAGAGCCGAGATCTGTACCTTAATGGAACCCAATTTAAGGCCCATAGTCACTCCTGCTTGCAGGAAATGCAGAAATCGACCTAGTTGAAATTCCTCTGTTGGGGCCCTTTCGGCCTCACACCATGCAACATATTTTCGCCATATGCGGTGATAATGAGTTGCTGTAACCTCTTTCCTGGCTTTAGTAAGCGTAGGAATGACTTCCTCCGGAATGCCCTTTTCCTTCAGGATCCGGCGTTCAACCGCCATGCCGACAAACGCAGCCGCGGTAAGTCTTGGAACAGACAGGGCCCCTGCTGCCGCAGGTCCTGTCTGAGTGGCAGAGGCCATGGGTCCTCTGATATAAATTCTTGAAGTTCTGGGTACCAAGCTCTTCTTGGCCATCCACGAGTATCGTTCTTACTCCTCGCCTTCTTATTATTCTCAGTACCTTTGGTATGAGAGGCAGAGGGGAGAACACATAAACCGACTGGTACACCCACGGTGTTACCAGAGCGTCCATAGCTATCGCCTGAGGGTCCCTTGACCCGGTGCAATATCTTTTATAGCTTTTTGTTGAGGCGGGACGCCATCATGTCCACCTGTGGCCTTTCCCAATGGTGTACAATCCTATTGGAAGACTTCTGGAGGAAGTCCCCATTCTCCCGGGTGGAGGTCGTGTCTGTTGAGAAGATCTGCTTCCCAGTTGTCCACTCCGGGAATGAACACTGCTGACAGTGCTAACACATGATTTTCCGCCTATCGGAGAA